>NC_085136.1:8458454-8550954 GCF_035046485.1 Aedes albopictus | reverse complement strand
TCACTGAAGAAGTCATCAATTTTACGTCCGTTTCATTGGATGTAATCAAGAAGAAAATTACGCTTTTGCATTGTTTTGTATATCAAAACAAACATTTCAAATTTTAAAACGGCGGATTGTCTGATCTGACATTTTGACTACCTCTCTTATAGATACCTTGGCTCTAGTAATACGTTCACAGCAAACTAAGCTCGCAGTTCATGTTCAAGCTACACATTTTCAGTGAGTTTTTCTTCGTAAATTTAGCAATCAATCTCGATAAATAAATTGCCAAGCGTACAACAGCATTCAACTATGTACTCATCATCGTTGACATTTTAAAAAGGTTCGGTAAAAATCATTAACGAATTTCTATTCTATTGTTGAAATTCTGTTGATTATCTGCATTCAGCTTATCACGCCTCTCCTAGGTAAATATCTAGCCATGTAAACTTATGTTATCATCAGAGAGCTGACTTCACTCTATCCGTCACCGGAGAAATTTTTAACGCATAAATGCAAATACGAGGTAAGCTGAAGTTCGCAATGGTTGTTCAAGAATATTAACTATATCAGTAGCCTGTGAAAAAATGGAAGGGTAATTAGGAGCAATGAGAAAGAGTTCATTGAAGATGTATTGAAGAAAAAATGAGAAGCAACTCAAGAAACTGTCTACAAAAATTTCTGAAGAATTCCCTGAGAAACTTCAGAAATTATCATTAACGGAACTGAAATCCTCCCGGTAAATCTTGGGAAGAACTTCAGCATAAATCTTTGGAGCAACTCTGGGAGAAATTTTCAGAGTATCTCCAGAAGATATCCTTAGATTAACTCTATGAGGTATACTTGGAGCTACTTTAGGAAGAATTCTTGGAGCAACGCCAAGACGAATTCTTGACAGAACTCCAGGGGGAATCCATGGATCAATTCCAGGATGAATACCTTGAGGAACTTTAGGAGGAATGTCTGGACCATTTACAGGAAGAATTTCTGGAGCAACTCCATGAAAACCTTCAGCCGTTATCAGAGTATATTTGGGACTGAAAAACTCCAACAGAAATATCTGATGGAATGCCTGGAGAAACATCAAAAGATTCCACGATAAATCAAATTATATACAGGGTATTTCTGGATGATCGCCAGGAGAAATCTTTGGAGAAACCTAAGAATATATCACTGGATCAACTGCAAGATTGTCTGAGACAAAAAAAATGTCACCTGGAAGTTCAAAATGGCGTATTGTGTGATTAACTCTAGAAATTCAATCAAAACTAGCTCATCTCATCAAAACTAGAACAATTACTGAGGAATTTCTTGAGTATCTTTGGGAGGGACCCCTAGAGAAGATTCAGAAGGAACCCCTGGAGTAGCTGCAATCCCCCAGGAACTGCAGAAGAAGTCTTGGAGGAATCTCCAAAGGAGCTCTGGAACAAATCCAGCAAAATTTCTGCCGTTATCAGAGTATCTACGCAGGACGTTTGAGATCCCTGAAAAACTCCAAGAGAAATGCCTGAAGGTTTCTCCTGGAGAAACTTCAAAAGAGTCGTCCGAAAATCACGATGCATAAAAGGATAATTCTCATAAGGTATCCCTGGAAGATCTTCAGGGGAATCTCCCAAAAAACATCAAATTCTCTGGAACAGCTGTAAGAATCCCTGAGATAGTGCCAGAAAGTACCAGGAGAAATCCTCGGAGGCACTCCAGAAGACATCACTTGGAAAACTTCAGAGAAAATCTTCGGAGCAACTGCAGAATACATCCCCGGAAGATTTCCGTGAAAATCGCTAGACACTAGAGCAACTCCAGGACGACTCTTAAACTACTCTAGGAAGTGCATCTGGAGCACTTGAATTTCTAGAGAAACTCTACCAAGAATATCCAGGGCATCTTCCAGGAGGAAATCTGCTAATAAATTATATTTGAGTTACAAGGAAATGATCCTTGAAGGAGTATCTGAAGAATTCCCTTTTGGAACTACTGGTAATATTACTGGGTAATTCTTGAGAGGACTAAATATGACGAATGCACAAAGGAACTTTTGGAGGACTCTCTGAAGCAACTAGAGGAGAAGGAATCCTTCAAGCAACTCCTGGAGAAAATTCTTCCGTAATCAGAGTACCTTTTTCGAATACGGGTAGAACTAGCAGGTAATCGACGTAGGTTTCGGTAGAGCTCTTAGAATCGCCATGAATTGTGAATTTCTTGAGAAATATCAAAATTTATGCCTGGATAAACTCCTACAGGAATGTCTAGAGGAACTCAACGAAGAATAACAGGATACATTTCATGCGGTATCCCTGGATCTCCACGAGGAATCTCTGAGACGCTTTAGGATTAATCCCTGGAGAAACTTCAGGTGGAATCCCACAGCCACTGCAAGAGAATCTCCCAAAAATCGCAGTAGTTTAAGAAGAATCCTCAAAGGAAAAATAACTCTAGAAGAAATTTTTTCAGCAACTCCAGGTAAAACTTGGTGGATTTCCGGGAGAAATCCTCGGAGGGTCTCCAGGAGATACCCTCAGAGCTAATCTAGTAGGAATACTTGAAGTTGAAGCTACTTCAGTATAGATTTCTCAAAAAGGAATCCTTAAGAGAATTCCAGGGGGAGTATGAGATGAACCAGCCTAGGGCTGAAAATCTCAAAAATAAAGACAAAAAAAAGAATGCCAGGGGAACTTTCTGGAGGAATTTTAGGAAAAAAAAAATCTCTGGAATGTGTTGAGCAAGAATCTCCTTAAGAACCTCTGGAACAATCTCAACAGAAACTCCAAGAGTAATCGCTGGATCAATTCCAGGATGTATATCTTGATGAACCTCAGGAGAGATTCATGAAGCAATTCCAGACGAAATTCCTGGATCAGCTCCATGGATATCTTCAGTCAATAACAGATAATCTACTGAGGGTCGATCCGCATTTCTGAAAAACTCCAAGAGAAATACCTGGACGACCTCCAAAAGAATCATTTGCAACAACAGGATACTGTGTGGGTGCAAATGAGCAGCTTATATTAAGCATGTAGCCTGGTGTGCTGGGAGCTGAACAAGGGCTAACTTCTCTAGTGGTGTGTCTACACAAAGTAGTGCCATAGGCTTAATCAGGAGACGTTTAAAATCAGCTGATTTCTGGGGCCTTTGACACTTCTCCTATGAAAATGACAGTTCAGTGTTTGCGCCTTTGTTCGGTAGTTGTAAACAATGGCATACACGAACCCTTCAACTGAAAAGGCCTATTGAAGTGAGCCCCTGTTGTCAGTGTCATCTCCATGCTTCGGCCTTTCAACATCCAGCAGTCAGCATGAAAAGACGTGCAGTGACCTCAGTGGCTTTATCGACTGGGTGATTCCTTTACGGATTATTATTCAGAAATGCACACATTCCATGGGGTATCCCTGGAGGATCTCTGGGAGGACCCTCTGGAGAAACTTCAGGATAAATCCCTTGATGAACTGTAAGAACTCCTGAGATATTGCTGTAGGGAACTAAGAAGAATCCCTGGAGTACCCTCAGAAGAACACCAGGAAAAATCGTTGTAGTAACTCCAGAAGAAATCCCTGGAAGATCTTCGGAGTAAATACCCGGACAATCTTCAGGAAAAATTGCTACGGCAGCTCCAGGATGAATCTCTGAAACTACTCAACAAAGCACTTCAGTCAAAATTCGAGCATGTTGTTGCTTATATAAAGCAATTCCACTAAGGGCAACTTCCTGGAGGAAATCTCCTAAGGAATTTCAGGCAAATATTATGGAATGATCCCTAAAGGAGCTCCAGAAGAATTCCCTTTAGGAACTTTTGGCGATATTCTTAGATTAATCTCAAGAGGACCTCCAAGAGAAGGTCTCTGCAGAACTACAGAAGAGTAACTTCGAAAGGAATCTCTCGAGCAACCTGAGGATGCATTTGTGATGGAATCCTTGAAAGAATTTTAGAGGGCACTTTTGGAGTAATTCATTGAGCAACTCTTGGAAACATGTTTGCCCGGGTCAAAGGGTCTTATCAGATTTCCTGATAAACTAGCCTCGAGGGCATAAGAATATTAAACAGCCACGTTGTCCTAAAAGTGTTCAATATGGAGCATGCTAGGGTCAGAACCTGCGCCAAGGTACACGAATGTCCTGTGAAATCCTCAAACTGGTCCAATACATATTGCTCATTTGGCAATAAACGAAAAATCATGAATTTTCTGTCGTATTCGACTCTGACATAGATTTCAGTAGAGCTCAAAGTGAACTCTTTTAGAAACAATTGATTGATTGGTTTGTCTTTATCAAAGAGACTTTCAGCCCTTGGCTGATTCGTCTCTCTTTTAGAAACAAATTCCTGGCGAATTTCTAAAGAAATATAAAAAATAATGACGGTATAAACTCTGCGAAGAGAAACATAATAAATTGTGCCAGAAGGATTTTCAGGAGGAATCCTTGGTGAAACTTCAGAAGAAATACCTGTAACAACTACTAGAATATCTGAGATAATGCAGCAGGGAACCATGAGGAATCCTTGAATCCCTAGAGAAACTTCTCAAGAATTGAAGAACTCCAGAAGAAATCTTTGCAACAATTCAGAAAGAAATACCCGTACGATCTTCAGGGGAAACTTCTAGAACTACTCCAGGAAGAGTCTCTAGAACAACTCTAGGGGGAGTTTCTTCTGAACTTCTAGCACAATTCCTCCAGAAATGATCAAGGCAGCGACCAGGAGGAAATATCTTAATTTTTCTGGGATAACCACTTGTAGGTCCAGTGGTTATTCCAGAAAAATAAAGATATTTCCTCCTGGCCGCTGCCTTGATCATTTCTGGGCGAATTGTGCTAGAAGTTTAGAAGAAACTCCCCCTAGAATTCCCTTTAGGAACTTCTGAAGATATTCCAGGAACTCCAATACTTAGAATAACTCTCCGGGGAATACTTGGAGGAACTTCAGGCGGAATCTCTAAAGTTACTCAAAGAAGAACTTCTGATGTAATCCGTTGGAAAACTCCAGGAACAATCCCTGCAAAACTTTTACAGGCATCCCTAGGGAAATTCAAAAAAATTCGGCTGTTATCAGAGTGCCTTCTTACGATAGAACTAGATCTAGCGTCAGGATATATGAATTATGAGTCACCGCGGGGTCCTAGAAAGTGTTCAGTATTGCGGGGCTACTGGGTCCGTAACCTAATCCACCAAGGTACACGAATGCGGTCCTGCAACAGGACCAAAATATAATACTTATCTGGTTTTATACGAAAAATCATGATGTTTCCGTTGTATTTGGAGAAATCATGTTATCAACTCTTGCAGTAATTCGTGAAACTCCAGGAGGTATCCCTGTAGCAAAACCAAGAGGGCTCCGTTAAGCAACTCCAGGGTTAATTCCTGCAGTATCTCCATAAGGAATCACTGAAGCAGCTCTACACTTAATCCTTAAAACAACTCCAAGAGAAAAGCCTTCAGCAACTCCAGGAGAAATTACTGAAGCAATTTCAATCCAACTCCAGGACGAATCCCTGACACAACTCCATGAGGTATACTTGGACTAAAGTTTTAATTGCTGAAGTATCTCTCGAGCAAGTTCCAGAAATTCCAATGAGCAACTCCAGGAGGAATATTTCCAGCAGCTGCTGGTTTATTTCCTGAAGTATGTCCATTAGGAATCGCTTTTGGAACACACAGAGAACTTCCAGAGATATCGCTGGATGAACTCTAGAGAAAACGCCTAGAACAACTGTAGAGGAACTCCAGGAGAAATTCCTGCTGCAACTTCAGAAGAAATCTGTAGAGAAACTCCAGGAGAAATCCCTGTAACATCTTCAAGAAAAATCCCTGGATCAACTCCAGGAAGAAACGCTGAAACAACTCCACGAGGTATTCCAAGATCCTCTCTAGGATTAAGCAATTACAGTTTTAATTCCTGAAATATCTCTACCAAAAATTGCTAAATCTTTCAGAGAAATCGTTGGAGGAACTTCAGGGCAAACGCCTAAAGCTACTTTAGAAGAAACCTTTGAAGAAACTACAAGGAAACGCCTGAATCAAGTAGAATAGCCTGAAGCAACTCCAGGAGATATCCCTGTAGCAACTTTATAAAAATCCCAGGAGCAATTCCAAGAGAAATCGCTGAAACAACTTGAGGAAACACACTTGGATCTACTCCAGAAAGGATGCCTAGAGCAACTGCAGGATCAATTCCTGAAGTAAGCAATTGCCAAAGCCCAGAGAAAGGAGAAACTCACAGAGAAATCGCTGAAATAACTCAAGAAACCATGTCTAGAGCAACTTCAGGAGAAATCAATGGAAAAACTCCTGGAGGAACGCCTGCGGCAACTCCATAAGAGACCACTGCAGCAAATCCTGCAGCAAATCCTGCAGAAATCCCAAAAGCTGCTCCATGAAAAGTTCCTGCATAAACTGCATGAAAGATCCCAGATACCAGAGAGTAGCACTGAAACAACTCCAAGAGATAACCCTAGGGTGTGTTCTTTGAGCAGTACCAGAATGAAACTCAGGAGCAGCTCGACGGTTGATTCTTGAAGTATATGAACCAAAGATTGCTGATGCCACTCCAGTATGAGTCCCTGACGGAACTCCAGTAGAAATCTCTGGAGGAATTCCAGTTGAAACATCCAGAGTTATGTTTCAAGGATCTTTAGAAAAAAAAACATTATGAACTCTTGGTGAAATTTCTGAAAATTCAAGAGAAATCTATAGATCACTCGCAGAATGTAAGAATCAACTTCAGAAGAATAATTCTAAAGGAAACTCTGAAACAACCCTAAAAAAAATCGGTATCAGAGTACCTATGACTAGGTCAAGCACCATAGCATTTGCAATTTTACCGCACGGTCAACCAACGAATGCCCACTTTAGATCCCACCGGATCCAGATGCTGTGAAAAGGTACCCAAATGTAGTCAAAATCTCTAACTGGTGCCAGAAATGCTACCCAATTGGTTTTAATATCGATAGGATCCTAAAAGTCGGCCCCACCGAAACCCGAGGTACCCGGTCGATCGATATCATTCGAAATCATTGTTTGTGAACCTCTATACAAATTCACTAGTTTGACGTTAAATTGGCGCTGTTCATAGACTTATCCACCGATAAACCGAATTCATCGCGGTTCGAGAATTTTGACACATGAGCGGGGCCATTCCCAATCAGGATCGCTTTAGTGTCAAAATTCTCGGACCGCGATGAATTCGGTTCATCGGTGGATAAGTCCATGCAAAAAATGAACTCGTTTCCATGGCCTGCCTGATAACACGGTACCGCTCAAAAGTCAAACGGGTGAACACATGCATTGGTTCACAGAATAGAATAAAGTTCACATCGCCCGGAAAACAACATCATTTCACACAAACATCAAGCGAATGGACCTATGCAAATGTTCACTAGTTTACCTGGTCATGAAAACGAGTTCATTGTATGTGAACACGACACTGCTTAAACGTCATAGTAGTGAACTCGTGCATCGCGGTCCATGAACCAATGCAAGAATTTATTAATTTGACGTTTGAGCGGCGGCGTGTTTTCATAAAATGAACTCGTTTCCATGGCCACCTGGATAGCACGGCTCCAGTCAGAAGTCAAACGAGTGAACACACCTCTCTGAACTTTCAATGCATTAAAAGCAATGCGCTCTCGCCTAAGCTTCACATATACAATAGATGCGTAGTGTAGATGGACATCTACTTCATCCGAAAGAACCTCAAATTTTCGAAATGAACTTGAATTCAAGTTAATCACTAGATCTTCGAGTCTTCTCGTGGTGTAGTGGGAACGCGGCTGTCTAGTGAGTAGGAGTCGTGAGTTCAAGTCTCACCGAAAGTATATCTTTCGCATATTCCATTCTAATTCAGCAATTTCTCATTCACGCCAGAATTTGTAAAGTCTAGCTTTCCGAGTTAAGTAAAACTTCCACTTGACTGGTTAAGCTGCAAACATCGATAATTAATTAATTAATCATGTAAACCAGTTCATTTTCATTCAAAGAACAAACGAACAAACTTGTGCGCAGGTTACATTGATGGATATACAAGTACATTAATTTGACGTTTGAGCGGTACCGTGCTCATGCAGTGATCAAACGTCAGATTGCTTTATAGACGAGGGCACCGATGAACAGAATTCATCGCGGTCCGAGAATTTTGACGGGGCCATTCCCAATCAGAATTGTTCAATTCTGATTGGAAATCGTACACTTCTGATTCATCGGTGCACTCGTCTATAGATAACACGGATCCACTCAAACGACAAACGAGTGAACACAAGTGCAGATGAGAGGAACAATGCACGTGTTCAACCGTTTGACTTTTGAGCGGTGCCGTGTTATGTAGGTGGCCACATGGATACGAGTTCGTTTTCTGTAAACATAAAACCGCTAAAACGTCAAATTAGTGAACTTATGCAGAGGTTCATTGGTTCATTATCATTTTTAGCCCAAAGAAAAGTCCACCGATGATTAAATGAACTTTCGTACATTAGACTACACATAACATAGACATGAGATGTAGCAAACATTGAACCGTCGTCACTTACAAACAGTAAACGTTCCAAAAGGCTTTTGTGATCTCTGTTGACACTGACTCTAGTTCACTACGAACTGATGTAAAAAGAAAAACTGCTGCATAAATGCAACTGATGCCTTCTTGAATTCTACTCGGTGTTTCTGTTACTTTGTTACTCTGACTTGACCTTGATGTTGTTCGATATCGTCAAGTAAATGTGTATTTTTTTTCTTTTCCAAAAACCATACTTTTCATTTGGATTGATTTATTTCATTCTTTCTAGTTTTTGATTTGTTTTTTTTTTCTTAGTGCTTCCTGAGTAAGTTCCAACACGGTACAGTTAGTTATGTTATTTTTGAAGGGTTAGTTTTTTGAACACTCACTTACCAGATTGCCAATATTTTGTGATAGAAAAGCGTTTCTACGACAAGATGCCTCTCCACAATCAACGAATATTACTTTTCACGCATGCTGAAGTTATTTGCATATTGGGGTAAAAGGCAGGAATCAGACTGAGAATAACCTATCCGACCGGTAATAGAATGTATTAAAAGTGATAAAAGTGTGTGAGTGTGATTGCGAGAATCGGTGATTAATACAAAATAAAGAACACTACTCGAAAACGAAGATCGGTCGTTCGATTGTAAGCGAAACGCGGAATTCCCAGTGGTCAATAAATCGATCGTTTGAGTAATGGTCGCTTCCCTTTCTTTCTCTCTTTCTCTCCGATGCTTTCTAGGCGTTGTGCTCTTCTCATCGGCTGTTTATTTTGCGGAAGCAGGAAGCGAAAATTCATTCTTCAAGTCCATACCAGATGCATTTTGGTGGGCTGTGGTTACCATGACTACTGTGGGATATGGTGACATGACGTACGTTTCGCTCAATATGTCTCATTTTTGCTGTCAGTTTGTTTCTGTCATCGCCTACTACCATTACATTCCATTCATATACCGTACATAAAACACACATATCGTTTTGTACTCTGTTCTGATTTTTTCGTACTTTGAAATCGTGATCCCTTCAACTAATTTTTCAGCGACACATCTGCATTACAACCCACATTTTAATCTCTTTCTCTTTATACTTCCGTACATCTTTGGCATTCTCTTGTTCCTGTCATGTAAACATTCTACACAAATATCAAATATTTGCTCATATTCCATCCAACTCGCGCGAAAACGATTCAATTATATTTGCTTTATACTTTTCACGTCCTTGCCCTGGTTGCCACCGTCGTTTATCTCACTCTTGCGAGTATGCAAGCTAGCACTCTAAGTAGCGGAGAAAATGATGTGTCGATCGCATAACATGGATTCACGTGACACATGCCACCCACTCAGACCACCCCCTCAATCATTCAATCCAAAAAAAAAAACATACACAATTCTCGTCATTGTCCGTTTTGCTCATATACAAACGAAATAACACACAGTGTCCTGGTAGAACTCTCTCGTCATCTGTTAGTAGTACTAGAATCGGTCGCGCAGCAACCCATTCATTGTCCGAATGGGCCTGTTCTCGCTGTAACCATGGACATTGGAACTCGCCGTTTGTCATCACCATTCCATGTGCAATCAAAGTAGGCTCACCTAATTGAAACAGAATCAGAAACGTAGAATAGATCATGTCTAACCCAGAAAACCGATCGGACTGCTTCGATTGT
Organism: Aedes albopictus; assembly: GCF_035046485.1. Taxonomy (NCBI): domain Eukaryota; kingdom Metazoa; phylum Arthropoda; class Insecta; order Diptera; family Culicidae; genus Aedes; species Aedes albopictus. The sequence continues at coordinate 8,540,830 of NC_085136.1, read as the reverse complement.
GTGCGCCCAAAACACTCAACTGAGGCAGTTCCACTCGCAGCATGCAAACATTTGCTCCAAAATCAGCAATCTAATCGGCTTACATTACGCCAAAATTTAATCCCCGAAATTGGCCACCCACACTTTAAAATTCGAACTGCACCCAGCTGAATTTACCTCCTACCACCGTATCTCATACCGCTATTTTGATTAACTCATGTAGGAAAGCAAGTTTCTTTCCAGTTTTTTGACAAAAGTCTTGTGGAGAAAAATAGCTCATTTTCATCTTTTACAACAAGATTGAACCATTGGATCTACTTTGTTTGATTGGAATTTAGTTTTTTTTTGTCTTTTGTTCCATTTTCATTACTTCAAATTGTAGTTAGTTAGCCATGATTTTTGAATGCATTCATCTGCTTGCTCTGTTCAGTTCGCTCATTTCCAGCCTGCTATGCTCAACTCTGTGTGTTTTCCTTGTGCAACGTGTCAGCATTTTCGAGTGAAAATCGATGTTTTCGTCCACAACTGTAACCACCACCACCCCCCTTCATGCCCCCCTGGTATTAGGGTGTCCCAAAATAAGAAAGCATTGAAATTATAACAGTCTTACCCCAAGAAAGTCATACTAGAGCCTCAGAAACAGAAATTCTATAAATACAAAAAGTGCGACATTTTTAATTGAGATTTTTTATTTGAACTATTGTTTCTAAGGTCCTGATTCGTCATTCTAGGGGTGAACCACTTAACTTTTTGACAATTTTCCTGATTTGGAACACCCTACCAGCCATGCATCATAGAACCGAATGTAGATATACTCGCTGGTCGTATGCTCACTTCCCATTGTCGCCCCTTAGCCTCTTAAGTATGCTTGTGCTCTCTTATTCCTCCACAATATGTATGCAAAATCGCTACAAATTGCATGTATAATGTCACCTGCGCGCACCTCCACCACCCGCCTCCTTAGTTCATCCTCGTACTCGTAGTAGATGCGTCCGTTCCGTGTGTTTGTGTGACACACCCCAGTGAATCATCCCCATCATCGCATCGTCAGACATTCAATCTCTTAGAACCACCCCCGCAGCAGCCAATCCTCCCATTCCGCGCCATAAGTACACACATTTCAACAGCGCCATTTAAGCATATGTTTTACTACTCCTGAATGGCTCGAGCCATCATGCATTTGAAAAAAAAAAGCGCTCTTTTCTCTTCGTCGACGGCCTCAAGAACCCACTTTTCTAACACGTTTCGTTTCGTTTCGTTTTCCTCTTCATTGACAACGAACGCACTTCAACAACGCAACAAACAGGCCGGTCGGCGTGTGGGGCAAGATCGTCGGGTCGTTGTGCGCGATTGCCGGTGTGCTCACGATTGCCCTGCCGGTACCGGTCATCGTCAGCAACTTCAACTACTTCTACCATCGCGAGACGGATCAGGAGGAGATGCAGAGTCAGAACTTCAACCATGTCACTAGCTGTCCGTATCTTCCTGGCACTTTGGGTAAGTATCTTTATTGAGGTTGTTACGAAATCAGTACCAATTTTCAGGATCCATTTAGGTGCATCAATATCGATATCATATCCATTGAATGAATATCATCTATATTTAATAGAATATCACTAGTCCTAGTGGTCATAAGTAGATATATCTAAAATTAGGTAGATTTTATAGGTGTCTTTCGCCTTTGAGAGATGTCGTATGAAACTACATGCACATAGCACTTTGACTTGTAATTAAATACCAAGAGGCCCCATCGAGGTCTTCAAAACAGCGCCTAATGAATAAGGAGGCGCATGGTTGCTGATAGGATGATTCTATATAATGTAGCCAGCCCAAACGTCGAAAAGGTCAGCATCATGTTACTGTAAGAGCAACGGTTATCTTGGATTGTTCGTATGCAGTATCATTTGTCACTAGAAGTGATTTCCTTTCATCCTTCAGCGTGGTATGATCTTCAAAAAAAATTGTTTTATAGAGTATCAACTGTAGGGTAAACAGGTATAATATGCCCCCCCCTAAGGAAAAAAGGAAATATCTCTGCACTCGCCACCGTATTTTACTCAATCAATGCATTTATTGATTGAGCAAAGTTATAGCTTTTATCCGATAATAACCTTTTGCTCAAAATAACAGCATATATTCCGTAATAACGTGTTTTCTAAAATCAACAAAATCATAAATTCACAAAAGCGTCGGGACTAAACGCCCCAGCTACGGTATAATATGATCCACAACAACGAGCTAGTATGCCCCTCTGTAGCGGGGCATTACGCACCATAACAACGGGGTTATATGCCCCTACCGAGTGAATCCGAGCCGGACAAACGTCAAATATCGGAACTGAGATCAGCTGATGCAGTGCATTGGCTGTGAGCCATATAATCCAGCTGACGGTGGGGCATATTGCCCGTTTGAGTGTGACTATGAAAAAACTTTTTAATTACAAAGTTTAATTACAATTTTCTTATTTTAACTGCAGTGGTAAGTTATTTTACTTCATAATTTAGTAGACAACCGCTAATTACATTGGTTTTGCTACATTAGCGCGTGCTAGCGCTTAATTTAAACACATCGATAATTACAACAAATGTGTGCGTTTTCTATTTCTTGTTGTAAATTCGTTTTAAAGGGTACAAGAACCACGAAATTGACATAGTAGACTAGTTTCACAAATATGAGGCGTTACACAATGATTTTAACCATTCAATATTTCAAATTCCCTGGAAATTGGAGGGGGGCGTTTTGCCCCGTGGGGGCGCATTATACCTGTTTACCCTAATTTTCTTCATTTTGAGCCACGTTTAACACGACAAACCGGGACCGCTAATAACTTACGATCGGAAGGTCCGATATGGGTGGGCAAAAAATATGGAAAAATTAAGTTTTTGAAAATCGGGTTTTCATACATTTTTAACCTAGAGGATGGTATGAACTTGAAACATTAAAAAACGCAGTAGGCAAGACAAAGTTTGCCGGGGACAGCTATTTTCTGATATATTTGGACAGAAAACTCCATACAAACTTCAACTCATTTGTGCTAGCTCAGTTTTTGATCGATTAAGCTGTTTTTTTACAAGAGCGAGTAATGACGTTAAAGCGTAGCCTTTCGAGCCTGGACATAAGGGTTATATTCCTATACTCCATCGTAGGAGCAAGACCATCGACGGAGTGACATTAACATTCTTAGCAAAGTCACCCCCAATGTATTTTCAAAACATTTGTACTACATACTATGCTGAGCGATTGGTACGAGATGTCCCCGTACTATAGCTTTATTGTGCAATCAATATTCACAGCAAAACGCTACACAGTAAGCTTGGCCGCTTCAATTCTTATTCCCGATGTTCGGTAAAGCATTGATAATGACAAGAAAATGATAGAAGTAGTCGATTCTATATTTTTTCAGGATTCTTTCAATGAATGGCTGTGTTTGCTCTAGACTAGATAGAGCTGATTTTTTTCACAGGATGTTCTTCTCACCCGGGGTGCCTCGTGGATTTTACCTACATACTTTTATTTCTCGCAATGCATTTGCGGACCAATATACAGTGTATCAAACAATTGTCCGTACAGCAATTTTTTGGTCAAAATAATTTTTCATTCAGATGTTTATAACTTTTTTATTCGTCAATCAAAAACGCTGAAATTTTGACCAATCATAAAATATACAGGGTGTTAGGTTCATGAGTGCAAACTTTTTAAAGGGTGATAGAGGACCATAAATGGTGAAAAAAATTGTTCTACGCATATGGTCAAATCTCAACCGTTACGTAGTTATTGGACTCTCCATGTTTTTGACTCTTATTGCCTTAACTGGCTATAACTTTAAAATGGTCAAACTTATCGCAGTTTTTTTACTCTTATTCGAAAGATTATTGAATTTTCTATCAAATGGCATCTTTGAACCGATTGGTTTAGCTGAATAACTAAGTTTTCTAGAGCAAAATAGCTAAAAATAGTGTGTTTTTATTTGTTTATGTCCATTATCTTTAAAACATGCGTAGTAAATTAAAATTCTTTCTTTGGCAAAGTTGTGGCCCTTGTTCCACTCTACAATTTGTTCTTTGACGCCAAACTTCTAACTCTTATCGTTTTCATACAATTTTGATTTAAATGTGCGGCACAGTGCGCAAAAAAAGTGCTTACCATATCGATGGCGAATTTCTGATTTGAAATGCGACGTTTAAATCGAAGTTACAAGAAAACGATAAGAGATAGAAGTTTGATGTCAAAGAACGAATTGTAGAGTGAAACAGGGGCCACAACTTTGCCAAAGAAAGAATTTTAAATTATTACGCATTTTTCAAAGATAATTGACAAAAACAAATTAAAACACACAACTTTAAGGCTATTTGCTCTAGAAAACTTAGTTATTTAACTAAACCGATCGGTTCAAAGATGCCATTTGATAGAAAATTCAATAATCTTTCGAATAAGGGTTAAAAAACTTCGATTAGTTTGACCATTTTCAAATTATTGCCAGTTAAGGCAATAAGAGTCAAAAACATGGGGAGTTCAATAACTACGTAACGGTTGAGATTTGACCATATGCGTAGAACAATTTTTTTCACCATTTATGGTCCTCTATCACCCTTTAAAAAGTTTGCACTCAAGAACCTAACACCCTGTATATTGAAGCTCCATTGGTAAAATTTTGAGCGAGATCGAATAAGTTTTCTGAAAGTTCTAGAGCTTTTAGTAAAACTTATTAGATTTTTGAACACATTTTTAAAACATTATATCTCAATATGTACTGGATGAAACCTTTTCAATCTTTTTTGTGTTACAGCTAATACCAGCTTCGTTTGAGGTTTTATATTCACTACAAAAAATATGAAAAATGTGTATATGTTCAGAGTATTATTTGGAAATTTATCATATTTTGATCAATAAAAGTGCCAAGTGTTTTCAACTTTTTTAAACTCTCTTCATATAATATTTTTATACAGGACCTACTGAACTACATATAAAGAGTAGGCCCTATAGATTTTTTATTGGTGGAAAACGTTTGGCAGAATATATGAGCGAAATATGGTAAATTTTTAAATATCGTCAGCTACATGAGCACATTTTTCATATTTTTTGTACTCAATATAAAACCCCAAACGTAGCTGCATATGAAAGCCTTAGGTTTTAGCTGTAACACAAAAAAAATGAAAAAGTTTCATCCAGTACCTATTGAGATATAATGTTTTAAAAATGTGTTCAAAAATCTTATAAGTTTTACTAAAAGTTCTATAACTTTCAGAAAACTTATTTAATCTCGCTCAAAATTTCACCAATGGAGCATTAATATATCATTCATGATTGGTCAAAATTTCAGCGTTTTTGATTGACGTATAAAAAGATATATACATTTGAATGAAAAATAATATTGACAAAAAAATTGCTGTACGGACAATTGTTTGATACACTGTAATACATAAATTCCATTGAAATGTTTAACGTAATTAAAAAGTTGCATACTGTATTGAAAATACACAAGTAGGGTATAATAACTTTTCTTCATCCTATGCCCCACTCAATTAACGTTTTAGCGCTATAAGCTTTAGTCATTTGCTTTCTGTTGTGCAACAGTCAAATTGAAGCAGTCAACGCTTAATAAAAAGGTTGCTAGTCAAATATAAACCATAAGCTAATACACGACTGCAAAACAAGCATCATACAGCTATTAAACTCGGTTTCCATAAAACAATTACTTGCCACTGGGGCTGCCTTTACTGCACTTTATTCCAACTCCGAGAAATTTCCCGGAAGATGTGAAAACTTGAACAAATCGAATAGGAGTCCCCACTAACAAAACAAGTGCTACTATACAGTATAATCGGTAATACTGACAAATCTACGAACCAGCAGCGCTTTGAAGGCCGTTTTGCGATATAATTACAGCTAGAAGCTGTAATAAAGAATCTATTGGCATATCAACACGGTTTGTCGGATGTAAACATTTTTGTCAAAACATACTTTAAGCGGGTTATATAACTACTACACAAATACTTTACAGCTGTCCATCTTTGTGCTGTGAAATTTTTTGTGTTGCTTTTATTGCATTTTAATCCAACTCCGGAAGATTTGCCAGAAGATGTGCAAACCGAATAAGAATCCCAGCCAATAAAGCAACTGCTTTTATACAGTACGTTTCGTAATGTTGCCAAACACACAAAACAGTAGCGCTTCGTAGCTGTTTAAAGAATACTCTTTCAGCTAGAAGCTGTGACGAAGAACCTGTTGGTGCCACCACAATGTAAACATTATTGCGTTCGACGTTTCACAAGCTTTTTCAGCATGATTAAGTTGGGTAAGGTTTCTTGTGGCACACTTATGAAGCATTGTCTGGAGTAAAACAAAACTGGCTATTTTCCAGGGATAGGGTGCGATTCAAAACTCTTTGCGTGCTGCACACGCTGCTACGAGACAGCACAACAAATTAGAAGGAGACGAGTACGCGCAATCGGTTGTGTGTTGCTCGCTTACTTTGCCGCGCGCTGGAGCTCTCCTGTCTCTCACGCTTTGTCGTATGCACTCTCTCGGTGCTTGTCTCCGTGCTTTGCACTTGGCTTGATACTACGCATGATTTGAAAAATTTCGAATCAAACGACCCATCACTTGTCAACCCTTGACAAGCTTAACAACTTTGCCGAAAACACAAACTCTTCAATTAATTTATTAGGTGTTTTTTTCTGTTTGGAGACAATCACAGTCCCAAGCACTGTGCATTACTCCCTGCGCCGTAGAGCTAGTGCTGCGATTGTCTCTCGCACAATTACGAAAACTCTCACTCATACGTCTCTGTCTCTCGGCAAAACGGGAGACAAGCACTTGAGATTGTGTGAAGCACACGCTTTTTTCGCACCGCACGGTGCTTACCGTCAATCCCTGCTATTTTCTGTGCTATTCATATATTGCAGTGTGGCAGCGAAGACATCATCAGGACCAGTGGATACGGAGATCTGGAGTTCGATTCCTAGTAGCGACAAGTTTTTTTTTAATTATTCAATTTAAAAAGCGATAATTCAATTTTCACATGTATTGCGTCTCGGCATCCATAACATAATTTATAATCAATTATTTTAAGGACTGTTCATTAAAGAAAGTGGACACCTGTTGTTGGGGAGTGAGACATTTAAATTTCCCAGGATTTATCCTCACAATTCTATCAGGTTCGTATCACCCCACCATCCCCACTGAGAATTTCTCTCTATATATGAATAAGAAAAGGAATAGGGCTATTTTAGGCAAAGTATAGCAGCTCTCGCCAGTAGGCAAGGCGCCACGACGGAGTTCAGTAGGACTAAATTAAATGTTTTACGCGTTAAGTGTTAACTGTATGTAGATAGGATTGTGTAATAAATGTGTAAATAGCTGTTTAATGTAATACTTGCAAATAAAGGACTGACTGTTAATTGTATGAATTGTGAACCAAATAAATGAATCGTGACGTGAATTGTGTGTGGAATTAAGGAACTATAACCGAAGTAATTCACCCCAAAACCCTATGGAGGGTAGTGAAGGCTGCGATCAACCCAGTCCGTTTAGGAATCGGTAAATTACATGTTGGGCCTTGAACATCGTCCACAACCGAAGAATTCTACAGGCCAAGGCTCCGACATAATGACCGCATTCCTTCTTCTAGTCCTATCCGGCTCGAAGGACCAAAATCATAATGTCGGGAGGCTTTCCGAACCGATTTGAGTGGACTGTATTTTTGGGTGGGGGGCCTTGCCCGACATCGCGGTTGTGCCTACTGGCCCGTCCTGGCCAGTTCCGTCCGATGGGTCACAATAAAACACTTACTTTGACTTAAAACCAACATTTAATTACTCATACTATATTTACAGGACCATACAAATTGACTAAAGGTAAATTACGACACAACACTAATGGTAGTCCAAATCCTACTGATTACAATATTAAAAATGCCTGCTTAAGATTATCTTCGCTGCTGGTGATTGCCGAAGGTTCCCGATGTCATCAATTGTTCCTCGTTACTTTAGGGGGTTTACAGTGCCTTCCAAAATAATGAGTGAGGTACGCTACTCTCCAACATCCTCACCCACCCAGAAATTACCAAAATTTCTGAATCGTCTTCCAAACTTCACATAGAATACCATGCTGCTCCATCCAGTGGCCGTTTTGCTATAACTGTCCCTACTTCAGTGAGCAATCTCACCCACCATCGAAGACTATGCGTCAACCCTTCTAGCATGGTATTTTGTTGAATGATGTATCGGTATGCCTTGTGTATACGATGTGTCCCTGCATGTGTTTCTTCGGATGAAGATGATGATCTCGACCTGCACACATGTGGTACTTGATGATCACATCCAAACAGCTAAAAGTGTGTACTTCATCCAACCCAGACATGGAGGTCCGTGGTAGACTATCTTTCGAACTACTGTGCAATGTTGGTTGTGGTGGGTAATGAGATAGCGATCAGTTGGTCCAATTGTAGTAGTCGCAGGTTCACTCGTTGTTGTAAATCGCCAATGTGTGCGTTCGTTTAGCGATTGTCGATTTTGTAGGTGACCATCTCAGGTAGTCTAGTGTGGATGATGTTCGTCTAACGTTGCCCTTTGGTTGCCGATATCATCTTTCCTACGTACGTATTGGTCTCGTTCTAGTTGCGGCGAGATCTATCCATGCGACTCGATTCCAGTCCAATTCGAGTGCGCCGTGTCGAGGTTGTGCGAAGTCGTGAGAGTCCGGTTGGAATAATAATTTTGATGAGGATAGTGTAAATCTGTAGGCCCATGCTTCGGCGGGCATATACCAAGTGTATTTACCTGTGAACCCTTGTTTGAGCGCTTCCGTGCGAATTGTCCGCCGTTGAATCCGTCAAAAACGAGCGAGATAATAGTTCGGTGTCCGCTTTCCATCCATTACGCCGCCGGTGTGGATGAGTTTATCTTCTTGGGAAAGTGTGGTGGTGTCCGATCTAGTGAATTGTCGCCTTGAATAATCTTTGAATCCAAAATGTGATGGTTTTTATTCTGCAATTTGATCCGGAATCGTCTTCTAGTGCCTTTGGAACCCATTAACCGAGTGAATACTGCCGTCCGTGACAATATCCGATACCAATCAAGGATGAGTATTGATGAGCCGCATCAGATACTCGGGATTTCGTGACTTCCTCGTTTAGTCACTGGATTAAATTGCGGATTGGGAGTTCCGCTACCCTGTAGCAGTCGCAGCCCGTGCTGCAAACCAAACCGTGGGAAGCCAGTTGTGGTGGCATTGGAGTGCTGCTACCTTATAACAGCCGCAGACCGTACTGCGTTCCAAACCATAGTGCACCGTTGCACCGCCGGGTAGTGTGCAGTCACCATTGACTACACTTGACCTTGATTGTGATTTGGATCCGATGGACACCCCTAGTGTCCGACTTGGGATAGTGCTCACCGTGGATACCCGTTGCATCTACGTGAGCATTAACATGTTTCCAAAGGCATACATAGTTAGATTCCATGCAATTCATTTCAGCTAGCCAGAAAACTGATTGATTCCCGTGTGATGTGTTAGTGAGCTCTGGTCAGTCCTATGAGCCCTCATGGTAGTGTCGATGATCTTGTGGTCGAGTGAGTACCTGTCTCATCGTTGGATGTATTGGAAGACCACCAGTTATGATGTGTACCGTTGCCATGATTGTAGTGATAATCTCCATGATCGAGTGATTGATTGGGTGACGATCCGAGTGATATTATCCCAAATGATGTGGATGAAAACGTTGAAGCGTCCATGCTGAAGTGGCACTCCATTAGCGTGCCGTTGAGCTAGTAGTGATGTGTTCAAATTGGTGGTAGTGAAATTCTTGGATGGTTCGCTGATGATCGTCATTTTGGTCCCATGATGTCAACAATCATCTTCCCGAAACAGCATGTGTAGATGGTGACGTAATTCCATGATGATTGCTGCTTGATGTGCGGTGCTTGGAGTGATGCACTCCATCCATTTGTAGCCCAGATGAACGATGAATTGAACACGAAAGGTGAGTTAGCAATTTGATTTACTGAATTTCGGCTGGACATATACTGAACACTTATTTACCTGGAGAACCAGTTCTGGGGCCTGGTTCAGTAGTCCAAATCCTCAAAGACGGGATCCGATTGAATCCGCCATCATGTTCAGTTGGGCTGAGTACAGCTCTCCTGGCGCTGCCGATCACCTTGCACAGCCTGATTAAGTGTTGGGTTGTGACAACAGGTCCAATTGTCACTAATGGCGTAGAGTGTGTAGCCTTTGCGCGAATTTCACATCGGTTCGTGATTTCCTTTATTTCCTAGGAGTCTCAATCACCGTTGATCTTCCAGGGTCCAGTATCCTTCCTAGATCTATCCTTCTCCTAGCCCAATCCGGCTCGAAGGACCATAATGTCGGGAGGCTTTCCGAACCGATTTGAGTGGACTGTATTTTTGGGTGGGGGGCCTTGCCCGACATCGCGGTTGTGCCTACTGGCCCGTCCTGGCCAGTTCCGTCCGATGGGTCACAATAAAACACTTACTTTGACTTAAAACCAACATTTAATTACTCATACTATATTTACAGGACCATACAAATTGACTAAAGGTAAATTACGACACAACACTAATGGTAGTCCAAATCCTACTGATTACAATATTAAAAATGCCTGCTTAAGATTATCTTCGCTGCTGGTGATTGCCGAAGGTTCCCGATGTCATCAATTGTTCCTCGTTACTTTAGGGGGTTTACAGTGCCTTCCAAAATAATGAGTGAGGTACGCTACTCTCCAACACCTGTTTTTCAATAGAAAATATGTATTTTCGAACAAATTGATAAGTTTATTTTTTATAAATGACAATCAACATACATGTGGCCGAATTCACGTGAGTTTGAACATTTACTTCGCTTTTCGGAAGAACGCTCGGACTTTCCTCTTGATACCTCCCATAAGATTCTGCACAACTTTCTCCGTAACTTTTCGTTGAGCCGCAGACCAAATTTTTTTGAAGCAATCAACAGAGCTTGCTTCTCTTCCATCTTTCTTGAGATGCCACTTAATTATTGTCCGGTATTTTTCCATATGACGCTGTTCAGAGAAGTTTTGTGGATTTTGCCATTTTTCGACAAAATCGACTTTTTCCGTCTTGAGCATCTCTAGTGTAGAAGAAGCGTAATAAGAGGATGCCAGATCCGTCTAAAACAAAAGAGGATCCGTATGTTTTCGGTAGATGGGTAAAAGTCGTTTTTTGATGCATTCCTTTCTGTTATTTTCACCGTTGATTGTTCCCGTTGTAAACTCTTTAAACCACATGAACAATCGGCTTGCCACACCAAAAACCTTTTCCCAAATTTTTCAGTTCTGATGTATTCTACATCATCCGGCACATCTGTCCCCTGCTTAGCGTTAAAAAATTGCGGTCCCGGAAGTGTATTAGTAAGCCAATTCTCGAAACGACAACTTTTTGGAACACCATTTGTGCAGAATTAATCTGCTAGTTGCAAAGCTAATACGACGTATCGCTCGAAATTTCTTACTTTTTCCGTTTTCTTTGAGTGTTTTGCCGAAGTGAACAATGTTTTTACACACTGAGCAAAAATTCACATTTTTTTTGTTTAGTTTTAACTCTAAACTATTGGTAAACAGATGTCCACTTTCTTTAATGAACAGTCCTTAGGGATGCCGTATAGCTATTATTTAACCCTCTAATACCCAACCCCGCCTTTAGACGGGGTATAGTTTGAACATTTTTGAAATTTTTGTTTCGTGGAAAATCAAAATTTTTATATTTTTGGCTGATATTTAGGACTGCTTTATATATCTCAAAATGGTTTTTGGTGTATTTTAAAGCTTATTTACATTTTTTTTAAAATCATTGAAAAATTGATGTTTTACTCACCTTCTAGAAGTCATTGTTTATTTTGTATTAAATCGCTACAATTAACATATTTTAAATTTTTCTCAAATCATTCTATCCTAGTTTTATAGTTTAAGGGAATCGAATACACTCTTAAACTATTTTCCTTAAAACTACACGGAAAATAATTTTTTTTATGAAAAAAGTTTAAAATAAAAATATTTCAACAATAATCATAAAATCCCAAAATGTTTTCAGCTCAAAAAATCCGTACCCCAAATAGGCTTCCAGGAAAAATATAAAACTGTAAGGATGTTCAAAAATAAAAATTATAAAAATCAAAAACTGAAATTCATGAAATCGAGAATTAAAAAGAATCATCTTCCAAAACATGTTCAAATCGATTTTAGATGACGAAAAATGATATTTAGATCAAAATCAAAAATTTGGGCATTAGAGGGTTAACAACTGTGAAAAGGCTGAAAAAGCGCCTTCTCAGGATGTTATTCAGTTAGTGGTTACATAGGAGCCAAGAAAAGAGCTATGACTTGGTGGCATAGAAGCTGCTCGCACAGCATATACATGTGGATTAAGTTCGCCAGATTCATTGGTATGCGGCTTGCATAGAAGCTTCCGTTCATATGTACAACACAGTAACTCGGCCTCAAGCCGTATTAAGGACGCTTTGTTTAGGATTCCTCCATGTGTTTCTTCTGTGATTCCTACGAAATTTTTTATGAGATACTTCCGGGAATTTATATAGAATTCCTTCAGATGTTCCATCTGGGATTTATCTAGGAACTTCTTCTGAAATTTCTCATGAGATTCTTTACGAGCCTACGGAAAATTTTCTGCAGTTATATTTTACGGGTTCCTTCCATAGATCCTTCTGAAATTCCATAGATTTTCTTCTTAGATTACACCAGGAGTTCTTTCTAGGGTCCTTCCAGCTATTTTACCCGGGATTCCTCCATAAGTTAATTCCAAGATTTTTTCAGGAACTTATTTCTAAAATTCTCCAAGAATTCTTCCTAGGATTGCTTTAGGAATTCCATGCGAGGTTTCTCCAGGAGTTCGTTCTAGGATTTGATCAGATTGTCCTGAGATTCATCTATGCAATCCTTTCAGGAATCCTCCAAAAACTTCTTTATGGATTACTCCAAGAACATTTTCCGGGATTCTTCCAGGAACTACTTTCGATAAAGCTTCAGAAACCCCTCCCGGGATTACTTAAGAATTCCTCCGGGAACTCCTTCAAGGATAACTCCAAGAACCTCTGCCGGGATTCTATCTCATTCAAGGTTTTCATCTAAGAACCTCTGCCGGGAGCTATTTCCGGGATTCATCCGGGAACACCTTCCGAAATACCTCAGGGAGTTTCTGCTCGCGAAATTTCTGCAGGAACTCCTTCCAGGATTTCTCTGGGAACTCATTTCTGGATTCCTTCAAGCGTTTCTGCAGATACTTCTGGAATTCATCCAGATGTTAATTCTGGATGTTCTTCATGGGGTTCCTCCAGGGATATGTTAAGAGTTGAAAAATGCCTTTAATACCCAAGCGACACACATGCTTACAAAACAGTCACGGCAGCGTATGTAAGGGTTGCGCAGTAAGTCACAGTGACTTCTGTGCAACCCTTACATACGCTGTCGTGACTGTTTTGTAAGCATGTAGGGTATCAGGATGCTTCGTTGGCATAGTCCCCTCGTTCGGCCTATCTCAATGTAAACCAAAAACTCAAACACGCATAACTGGATATCGGAAAAACTATACGCCAAACAACTGTAACATTTCGTTTCAATTTTAGCACTTTGGAACATTAAAATTGAATGAAAATGTCACTTTGTTTAGTTTTTGTAGACGCCATGATACATCGGCTTAGTGGGTAGTCTATACACATGATCATAAATGGCATGATTCTGGAACATTTCGAATTGACTTTTCAATAACTTAACATTTGATGCGACGGTCAAAGACGCTATTTTGAACTTACAACGAATAATAACTATTTTACAAATTGAATGTGGGCCGAATATTGAGGACATTTTTTTCACTATGTATCCAAATCTTGGCCCATCAGTAAAGTGACGTCAAAAACAGCGATAAAAAGACGTCAACAACATTTCTTGCGTAAGAACCAGAAAGAACGAACAGGAAGGAAGATTTTGTGTGCGATGACTGTAAAAATATAACACAATTATAGGGTTGCGTTGTTTTCGTTACTAAATTAAGAAAAAACTTTAGTTAAAGTGATTTATTTATAGTTTTTTTGAAAATTTGGCTCCGAAAATGTTTTTTAAAAGTAAGATTGGTGAACAAACAGAGATAATACTTCAGCAGAAATATTGAAAAAATGAGATAATTAGTGGTTCTAGTGCATGGAAAGCAATAGGCCAACGTTGTATCCACTAATATGCCAATTTTTGTACCATAGACTAACGTTGCATACCATCGCATCGAATCTTTTCAACATAATTAAGTAAATTCTTGAATATTTACGTTAGTTTACTTCCAATTGGTGAAACATGCATTATCTAGAGTGTGTAATAGGGTCGACATATTATTTATAGTGCTCTTCATTGATGAGTTATGGTCAAAATGGTCAAGGCGGCTTGCAAATTAGGTCAAGGAATGGTACATATACCCTTGGGTAGGTTGGTTTTTAGTGTGAAGGAGTAGGGTAAATCGGGGTAATTGGACCACCTTAAGTAAAAGTCGAATAAAGATGCAGAAAACAACGTTGAATCTCTCGCACATCGTATGGCCAGAATAATTCTGATAATACTGCACTAGTTGCATACAAATATCTTAGTCCCATCGTGTTTTATACCAAAAAATGAGTTTTGAAAAAAGTGTTGTTTTGGCGTCGATTTTGAACCGTCGGGGTTATATGAGCACCCTATTTTGAATGAAGAATTTATATCACCTAACGTGCTTCGCTTGATATTCAATCATATAGTATCAACTTGAAGTATATAGATAACAAACTAATTTGAAAGTCATCAAAGGTATTTAAACAAGAGAATTATTTTGTGGTATTTTTGTTCAGCCCTCGTCGGGGTTATTTGGCCAACAATTTTAAATTTTATTTTTCTAATTTAAAATGAGAGTAATTTGCTTCGTTCTACCCGGGTAGAGGTGAATGGCAAACCAAAAACAAAAGAATAACGAATTTTAATGTCATAACTTATATTGTCATTCATGAATTCTTCACGAAGAGCTTAAAACAACATGTTAATAGCACAATATGATATCTTATCAAAATATGCAATTCGCTTGTCATTTATCAAATTTGGAAGAATAACTACTGAATGTCTTATTTTGCTATCATAACAATTGCAATTGGTGAGATATTGTTGACCTGTTACGAGTTTGATGAACCATCGCAATTTTAGCATTTATTGAGAATAACATAATGACGAAGTTTGAATATTGGTTATTCCAAGGGTTATTCTAATGGTAACTTTTGATCTTTTTTGTGACAGGCGGATAACTACTTTTGATATTGTTCTGTTTTCAATAACTCAATAATGGTATATTTTGCAATTCCCAACCTTAAATTTTTTTGTTCTTGGTTTGCCATTGTAATGTCAAAATTTGTCATTCTTTATTTATTTCATAGAACAAAGTCAGTTATTATTTTTGCCCTTTTGTCACTTATTTCAAACAAACCAATGGCAAATTTAACGATTCATTAATTCTTTTTTAATTGGTAAATCTTGCAATTGTTTTGTTATTCTTCTCTGCCCGGGTAATGTTGCAATCGCTCCAATATCAGATCAGTACACACTTAGAATAAATTACAGTATTCGGTGAAAAAAATCACCGAAACTGGTCTGTAAACAAGCAAACTACAGTATTACGGCGAAATCGATGAAATTGCAGAAGAAAATCGGTGAAATCTAAGAAATCACCGAAGAACCGGTGAAATCATACAAATTTACAGGAGACCTGTGAATATTTTACCGAACAGATCGGTGATGGGACTATTTTACCGTACTACTGTAAAATGCGTTTGACAGCCACGCCGGCAGCTTCGAGCATCAGTTCTATTACAATTTGCGCATCATCTTCAAGCAAGACTCTCTTGTACAGTGGCAGCAAGTGTGGTTCCTGATCAGAAGGTCATGTATTCAATCCCATCATCGACGTTTTTTATGAAAATATTGTATTTTTGTGCTCGCATAAAATCGCCGTAAATTTGTAAAATATACCGTACGTTCAGTGATATTGAGAATTCATTTGTAAACAAACATACCGAACGTTCTGCGATTTTTACGGTAAATTTGTAAAAAGTACCGAACGTTCCGGTAATTTTGACAGATGCATTTTCCTGAGATTCGCAGTACGTTCGGTGGTTTGAAAAATTACCGAACTTTTTACCGTACGTTCAGCTGTTGAGATTACGGTAAAATTTTACCGTAATCCGTCATTTTTTCTAAATGTGTATAAGAGCTGTAAGGTGAATTTGCAAAAAAATACTAACAAAATACAAACTGCCCATTGGCCATATTACCCCGACTAATCCTAACTCCAACTTAAAATTCATGAATACAAAGAAAAAAAGGAGTTTGTTTTATACAATTACTTACGAAATTATTGTAGGAGCTCCTTATAAAGTTGCTACAGCAGCTCGGCACCACCGGGTAACCAATCCATCAACTTTCCATCCATCACATGACCGCATATGCTGTTGAATAGGATGCCAAAGTGGAGGCGATATGAGTACCGGGCAAACACGAAATTATTGCAACATTAACAATTGGCTGTAACTTTTTTCGCAGTGGACAGAAATTAATCAAATTTTGTACAGTTACTCTTTGAAGTATATTCTTTTCATCATGTAAATTGCTTAATCGTGGGGTTTATTGCGGTCAATTTAATCATACAAAATTTTACCCCCAATTACTGTTCCAGTAAATGTAAACTGAGCTAAATATGTGTATAAAACTGCCCTACAATTTTGTATTTTATCCTATTCATACATGAAATTTTGAAGAATATTAACGGTGTATTTCGTGTTCGCCCTTTACATGTGGTTTGATGGAAGCATGTGCGCATAAGGCCTCCATTCTAGCATCCTATTCTATATCGTATACGACTTCGTGTTGGCTGGGTTTGCAGCTCGAACCAACATTCAATTATTAAAATTGACGCTCTTGAAAATTTGATGTATGAAACTGTCATACCTTAAGGAATTTCTCCTGCAGTTTGAGCGGAATTTCCCATGTAATTTCTTCTAATTTTTCTCCTGTAGTTCCATCCTTTTTTTCAGGAGCTTCTTCCTGTAATCCAACAAAAAAAACTTCTGAAGATATTCCAAATGAAGCGATCAGGGAAAACTCGAAAGGAATTTCTGAAGATCCGGATCTGAATCTGAATCCGGATAGAATTCTTTGAAATTTCAGAAAGAATCCTAGAAAGAACCTCGGTTGGACGTCTCTGAACAATCACAGCAGTAACTCTTAGAAAAAAAAAGGCGCGGTAGGCGGTAGGCATTTTTGGAAGAATCACAGCAAAAATTGCTGGGGTAATCCCCGACGAAATTTCTGGAGGAATCTCGGATTGAGTTCCTAGAGAAACATCGGAAGAAATTTCAGGAGAAGTTCTGGAACTCCTGGAAAAATCCCAGAAGGTATTGCTTAAGAAATCCGAAAAGAATCTCTGAAGGAATCCCGGGAGTACTTTCTGAAGGAATTCTAGCAAGATCCTGGAGGAATCCCTAGTTGAACCGGTGCGGTACCGGAAGAATCAATCAGCAAGGAAAGAAGAAGGGAAGAAACTCCTGGAGGAATTCGGGAAGAAATTTGTGGAGAAACCGCAAAGGAATTCCTGGGGGAATCCCAGAAGGAACTTCTGAAGGGATGCTACCGTTTCAAATCATGAAAAATTTCAAGCAATTTGGCCCACAAAACCCCCCATGAAGAAGAGAACAAACCTGCCGATAACACCCTTAGTCACCCTATTTCTTCCATAAATTATGTTTAAATGGTGTCAGGCCATTTGGCCGAAGGTCATGAGGCCGAAGGCCGTTCGGCAGTATGATCATTAGGCTGAACGGTTATTCTATTACGAAAAGTTCCTGAACCAACCGGGAATACGTAAAACTTGTTGATATTTTAAAATTATGATGTCCTTTTACTTAGCATAGATTACTCTTTATGTTCTCATTGCGTCTGCACTACATGGCATCTACAGGTGATTGAGTCTATTTTGCCTTCTCTCCTTTAAAACAGCATATAATAATTACTGATGTTGAATCTACTGATATTTTACCCATGAATTTCTCCTTCTGTTCAACATAGGCTGTCTAGTATCATTGCTAACATAAGGAATCGCGCCACTTGGGCGGTGGCTTCTATATTCGTCTGTTTTCCACTATAACTCAGTCAAATTTTAACCAATTGACACAAGTATAGTATCTACCCGTGTACAACATTTCAAATCAATTGGTTCAAAATTGACTGGCAAACAGACGAATATAGAAGCCACCGCCCAAGTGGCGCGATACCCTAGTTTTTGGCGCTGAGACTGCTGATATTTCAATAATAAATTTTTCCTTCTTTTAACCATAGACTATTCTTTCAAGTTTCATTGTTAAAATAGCTATTAACAATAATTGTTGGAAAAACTAAATAAAAAAAGTTCCGTTTTCAGTTTCATAACTGTTAAATTGCAATTCGTCCTGGTAACCATTTGGCCTAATGACCTTCAGCCTAATGGCCTTCGGCTAATGACCCAGCATCGTTTTAAATTACACAAGTTTACAAAATAAAACGAAAGTCGTGAACTTCTGTCAACGACCAAAATTTTTGAAGCACAATTTAGTGCTGATTTCGAAACCGACGTTCAAAAAATTTAAAGTAGAACAGTTTTTGAGTTTTACCTCAATATCGAATTTTGTAACTTTTCAAAATATGTAATTTACTAAAATTCAAATATATTGCGTTTTGTTCAACCAATTTTAAATCTTTTTACATAAATTAAAAGCTGATTACAATATCATTCGATCATCTGAATACAGGTTTTGCGTCAGATTGATGAAATTCAAGATATTGGCGAGTTTTGGGGACGATCTTCTTAAATTTTAGCAAAATTCCCAAAATTTTTTGAAGAAATGTTTTTTTTTTTCAATAAGAAAAAGTCAACTTAAAAATTCTTTCTCGACGTTTATTTGACATATCATATGTAGGCGAGTTACAGTAAAAATTTCAGCTCAATCGGAGCATTGATTACGAAGAATGAGATGTTTGAAGTGAGCGACTTTGCTTAAAAATAGAACAAAAATCGATTTCAAATCATCAACGTTGTATGGAAAGTCGAAAAATTTTCCGCTCTACTGTAATTTTTTTCCTTCGCGTTTTCGAACTCAGGGCATGATTATACACCAAAAATGATCATCAGCTTACCGAGTTCAAAAATGCTGTAAACTAGTGTTATAAATGTAATTTACATTTTGATTTTTGTGGGTATTCAGTGAGCTTTTGGCTTGCATTATCCGTGTGAGAAATTGGTTCCGCTTCGAACCTGCTCCCTGCTACTTTGTACTTGATGTCCAGTTAGTACGACCAATGTAAATCCAGAGGATTATTCACTTGTAACCGGGTTATGCAATTCAAGAACTTCTATGTATTGCAGGTGCTGATGATGAGCTTATTTGCATTGTTAATGTTTAAATAAAGCTTGAAAATACACCCATGCTGTTTTGAAGCCCCTTATTAATGCTTATGATTACATGGGTATCTGGAGGCATTGGAAAAAAAACTGTAAGGGAAGTATCTAGTGGGATTTGTATAGATATCTCCGAAAGGATTCGGGGAAGGATTTGCGGAGGAATTCTTGGAGGAACACCAGTAGAAATTCCCGGAAGAGTCAAAGCAGAAATTCCAACAGGAATTACAGCAAACAAAAAGGCTGCCAAAATCGGGTTGAAATCGCCAGTGTATAAAAACAAAATACAAAATTTTGAGTAAAATGAAATTAGGAGCACCTTTACAAACAGGTCTCCCTATGTAAAGATCCAACTAGAAATTATATCAAATATTTTACTGTGCTCCAGCTACAGTTTTCAAGACGTACACCATAATGCCCTCTAAAAGTTCCTCCAAATGTATTAGGTACTATGCAATTATTTAGAAAATCTTTTAGAATGTCGTCGGGAAATTCACCCCCAATACTGTACAAAAATATATCGAACGTTTTGTAATGAAAATTGTCTTCCTTTTGCATGGAGTATATTGTTTAAACATTCAATATGAACTATTCATCATGCGAACATATCGACAAATTTAATAATAAACATCTAAAAATCATTTTTATATGCCTTTCAATAGTTTTATAACCTCACTAATACTTTTCTTATTTTCCCCCCAACAGGTCAACATCTAAAGAAAAACAACTCGTTGTCCGAATCGTCGTCCGACATGATGGATCTGGAGGACGGAATCGAGACAACGCCGAACATAGGTGATCAAAATCGAATGGTTCCATTTTACGGAACGCATCTTACCGATAAACAACAATTGCAGCAGCAGCAAAACTGCTGTAAGCAACCGTCGAACGGCGGCGGCGGAGTCGGTGGGGGTGGGGGCGGAGGCCTCCCCGGTAGTGGTGGGGGTGGCGGTGGTGGCGCCGGCGGTGGAACGAATAATAACTTGCAACAACGCCACAATAGCGCATTAGCCGTTAGTATCGAAACCGATGTCTGACTACTGGGTATGATTATTTTCTGCTAGTTTATCTTCTTGATTTCCCGATTTTATAGTTGAATCCACCCCACACGCGGCGACGACGCTCGGTGGCTGATGGAGAAATTGAGATAAGAAATGTGGTTGGATGAATATCCTTCTTTTTTGGAAACTACGGCCACCCAGCGTCCGACCCTGTACTGCATTGCTCCTTCATTCCATGCACTTACACACTGAAAAGAAGAAAAAAAAACTAATTGATAACGCTTCACCCCACACAAACAATACACCGCTCACCTATCTAACCAAATTAGAACGTTGAAAGATCTATCCGTACTTGACGAAAAAAAACTATCTTCGAACGTAACACGTTGAGACAAACCTGCCGAAGTAGGCTAACGACCTCGATCCAAGTAAGCCACCCATAGCAAGCCTGCTACGATATTGAGTAGGAGTCGCTTCTCGTTGCGTTTGGGAGACTCAAATTCGGCGAATCGAAAATTAACCAATGTCAAAATTAGGCAGTTCCAACGCATCGAGATATCAGTATAAAAAGTACTTGGTTGAACTTTAAATCCAGAGATAGGATATTTCAAGCAATATGCGCACCCTCCCACATCCATTCGTTTCCATTTTCAAAGCAATGATGTCGACAATGGCTATAAGAAACGATTGAAGGTTGCACCCACGTTGCAAGATTAAACCACCTGTTCAAGATATGAGTTCTAATGATTTGTTTTAGTTCGATTCCGTTGTTGTTATTACCTACACCGAAAACCCAGTATAGTATATAGCGTTTAAGATATTCAATAATCAATGCCCGCTTGTTTTGTTACAACGCTTCCGAAAGCTAGCTTCATTATTTCCCAGTACGGTACCTATTTCTGTGGTATTCCTCAGAAAGCATTCCATTTAGTTTTGCTAAACAAGAAACAGTATTATCTTCCCTCTTTTAAGATCGAAATCAATAACTCAATCTCTGCCTATCTTTCAAACAACGAAGTCAGCGTCAGCGAGTCCCTCAGTCTGCCTCAAACCTCAAACGATTGGAGAGTGATGAGTGCTCTCTGTTTGCCCCAAAATCCGAATGTGATGGTAACTTTGAAACAATCGTAACTAATTTCGATAAAAGCGTAAACTAGGTGATGCCTTGAACAGATAGCGTTACGGAAGGGTAGCGTACAACAAACCCAAATACAACGAATAATGGATGACTTCAAACTGGAGTGTAAATCATTTCAGAACAAAACTAAATGATCGAAAGAAAAGAACGATCAATTACTACGAATCAGTCAATAACATTATTAACATATCTGTACAGTGTGGAGGTGGAGTGATTGTTGCTGAATATCTGTCGATTGTTGATGAAAGCCCAAAACGAAGATTGTTAAGTAAAGTTCAATTGTTCAATGAGGAAGTAGTTTTAACCGAATTACAATCCTTTAAACCTTACCAGGGTAAAAGCACTAGATTTCGCCCCCCTAAAGCATTGAACTATCCAAATTATTGAGTTCCAACATATATTTCCGATAATATCTATGTTTCTTTGGTGATGCTTGCTAATTATCCTTCAAGCAGTGGTATCCCAGCTCAAAAGTACCATTAACTAAAGATTTTATTCATTAAAATAACAATTTTCAATATTGATTTGTGATTTATTTTTCGCCCCCCAAAATTTAATCTTCGCCCCACCTCCGCTCTAATTTTCACCCCCTATAGTTGCCCATAAATTTTCCTCAATTCGATCATAGCTATCCTTAAAATTTTATTGAATTCGAATTATACCGGCAATCTTAGTACTGCCTTCTGCAATTTTGAGTTATCCAAAGCCAGCTCCCGTCTGGAAAATCAAGAAAAATGATTTTCCTGTATGCATATTTTTCGCCTCCTTGAGTTTAAATTAACAGAATGAAACAATACATACATAGATCAATAGACAGATTGTAAAGAAGAAAACACGGGCAACTAAAAATTACGTATTAATGGGGTACGCACACAAATTACCGTCAAACGGGGTTACTTGCAACACTATGACATACACTAAATGTGAAGTATTTTTTACTAATAATGAAAAATAGTATGCCCTACTATTTCGTTCATGGAGATTATGTGTATCAACGATCGATTTAGTGGAAAAAAAGTTTAATTTCTTTGTTCATTGATAAGCTACACTGTTAAAAAGGTTTGCTCATTTTATGCAATAAAAACAAGTATGAAAATCGTGCTTCACCTCTTCCCTATGGTAAGTGCGATAAGTCTGATGACCTTGCATGCAGTTAGGGTACCTAATAGTAAGCTTAGCTAAACGATAAAAGTTTGATAAACTTATCGACTAAGTAATGTAAAAAATCATTATTATATTCGACAACCGTTATGGGGTAACTTGCAACAGTTGAATTTGACAAAACCTTGAATTATTTATCTTCATTTCACGATATTTTTGACAGGAAAAACCGTAATCACTTATTGATTACGTAACGCGTTCATTTTCAAATTACAACCCATTTTTTACATTTTTTTTTGCACGTGAGCGTCCAATATTGTTAGGAAATATCGTATTTTGAAGTTTTATTTATGTTTCATCTTGTTAAAAGTTCAATTTAGCTTATGGACGCTTTAAAACAATCATCAACATCAATTCTGAACATAGATAGAGTAAATTATTTCAAACATCACTTCAAACTAAAAATTACTTAAAGATGACTTACACTACCTTTTCAAGAAATGACAATAATCATTGTAGACATTTTGTAACGAAGTCACGAGATCCATATATGTTTTATATTTAATGGATGTGAGACCTGTTGATAAACGATATACTCTCGCTGGCAATAGCTATCAACCCTTTCATGAAAAAATATATTTCAATTGGTTGGTGTACATCTTTTCAATACATTTTTCATGCATTACATCAAAAATTTACAATATGGCTAAGCACTAGAATGATAGTGCTGTATAATGATAGCTAACTTAGCTTCATGTCCTGTGTTGCAAGTTACCCCACAGATGGGGAAACTTGCAACAAGCATGTATTTCGCACCTCGTGATTAGGTGGCAACGTATTTTGGTAAATCGAGTGCTGCATAGTATTCTACTCGGCGTAATTAGCGTACACGATGCTTTACAGTATGTTTCAAATGTTTGAATTTTCAATGGTATTGCTTCAAAGTCGAAAAGTGTTGCAAGTTACCCCATTTGACGGTACGTCACGCTTTGTGGGGTGAAGTGAGTGATCTGTTGATGTCCCATGCGAAAAAAATAGAATGGAAGGGAGATTTTGAAATGGATTTTTTTTGCATTATTGCATAACTTAAGGGGAACATCCATAAATTACGTCACGAAAAAATATCTATTAGGGGCCCATAGGGCTGCTTATTTTGAAATCATACACTAGATATAACAATATTTGCAAATTCGGCTGTTCTCGCACAGCTGCTGACTGAAAAGCAAACTCACTGAGATAATAGTAAAAGTGACGTTTGTTAGCTGATTCTCAGAAAAAAAAAACAATTCAAGACCAACAATTGAAAAGGCCGCATCAACATTTTGTAAACAAACATGTTTCTGTCGACTTGAGGCCTTTTGAACTCCACCCACATACCTCACCCCCATTAACAGAAAGCGCATACATTAAGCTTTCTGTTAAGGGTGGTGAGATGCGTGGGTCAACCCAGAAGGCCCTAAGTCGACAGAAACGTGTTTGTTTACGCAATGTTGATGCGGCCTTTTCAATTGTTGGTCTTGAATTGCTGAATCTGATTATCAAACTGTCAAAGTTGCTGAGAGATCGATAATATTGTTTTTTTTTTCTTAGTGCTTGGCTGTGTGGATCTTGGCACACAAAATTTGAAAAATGCAGGGAATTTGTGAATCCAAAATGAGTGTGCCTAACAAATCTGGCGTTCGACTTGAATATTCGACAAATAGGTCACATACATCTAAAATCCTCACTTATTTATTTGATTCGGTAAATTTGCGTCACGCGTACCAAAATTTAACGTCTTTTATACAAAATAGTAAACTATCCTCCAAAATAGATTGTGCAGGCATTCCCTTATAGAACACGACGGTTTGGAACGTTCGTCCCACAAACAGTCCCAAAAATCGCCCGTTTTTGCCATCACACCTGACTTTACAGTCAAATGTATTAAAAGTGACAGATTGGCACGTGCTTTTCTGGCTGGCTCGCTCGCATTTCATTTTCGCTCTCTTCCTTTTTTGCAACGATGACAGCAAGACGTTGCATCAAAAATGAAGTAGTTTGTGTGATAGCAAGGAGACTCAATTTGACGAGGATCGTTGAAAATTGCGTTTAAAATTGGGTGTCGAATCAACCTTCGAATTCAGTGGCCAAAAATCACAGAAGACAGTCATGAAATAGATTACAATGACCACGTTTGCATAAATGAAACATTTCGCCCCACTTTCCCCAACCTCACAGAGATCAACTTCCCCTCATTCGATATCTCCACACCCGAGTTCAGTACGAGAAAGAGAGGGGCGAAAACTGAAACACGCAATACGAATAGAACGGGACAAGGGATTTCGCCAGGGGCGAAAATTGAAAACTTAAAATGTTGTGCTCTAATTTTCGCCACCTATAAAAATAGCTAAAAATTGATAAGTTTTATCAATTAAGCTGAATTAATAACCTGCTGTGTATTCCTAAGACTTGTATGATTATCAATATTCATTATTTTGGGTTGGAAGTGTTGATTTTTTAAGTCTTCTCAGGTTCTTATTATCGCTACTGTTTGCATTGCGCTGAAAAAAACATACATCATTGCCATGACTATTTCACAATCGCTAATTCGATAGATTAGGTTATTGGTTTTGTGGAATATCATTAGCGCACAAGATTGATTTTTATTTGCTCTCTCAGATACGTTGAAAAGCAAACAACAATCTACCGTCGTGCGGGGCTTCTTTATACACTTTTTCATGGTTTTTCAACTTTATGACTTTATAACTCCCAGACTAGTGAATGAATTTCCGCAATTTTTATACACAATAATTGTGAGTATGTATGTAGGATGTATGCAAAATTTGAGCTAAATCCATCAATAAACAAAAAAGTTGTTCATACACCAATCGGACACATCTCATATATAACCGGATGGGGGCTACTTTGGACATTTTTATCTATAACAAAACTGCATTTCAAATTCCAGGGTTATTTGGAAAACTACATTGTATCAATACTGTAGAATACTGTATCAATGTATCATACATAATTTCAATAAAAATATGCGTTTTAAGATGGTTCTGTGCTACCTTTGGTATTATGAGCAGCGTGATATTGCTATATAGATAACCTGAAAAAAGGGACCATCAATCCTTTATTTGGGCGAAACGGTCATTTATAACGTATAACGATACAAATATTCGATTGTATATGCTATGTTGATACATTTTGAATGAATTGATCAACCCTTTGAAATTTATGAACTGTAGAAACAATGCCTACAGACCAAATGTTCTGATACGTTATGTATATTATATTGGTTTATTCGATGTTTTTTCGCGTCCTGACAAGCAATAAACGGTCTGTTTGAAAAATAATTTCAACCAAATGAAGGGAAAACTATTGCTTTATAATAGTTCCTAAGACATCAAATAGATTTGAACCATATTTTGAATTAAAAAAATCCATATTCAAAAGTGTCCAAAGTAGCCCCGCATTTCAAAAGTAGCCCCGCACGACGGTACCTAATTTATCATAAAAATTACGAATGTTTTATTAGGGGGGCGAAAATTAGGGAGGGGGCGAAGACTAGTGCTTTTACCCTACTAAGAATCGATTCAGAAGTCCGTTGATGTACTGCTCTTGTTCTGAACTTACTCCGCCGTTCTCTGTAGTTACGAGGGGTTCCAAACATTTGTTGGCTAGTCTTAAATTTCTTCCGCCTCTATACCTCTCTGCTGTTCCTTCAAATTCATGCTGGCAATCAGGGACATGTGATAACGAACCGCAGCCTATTGGTCTACAGGTGTGTATGTCTCATTGTATCGAGTCGCTACACTGAGCTATGAACGCTCCGAGACGTGTCTTTCATTTTCTTTTCTTGACGGCCTTCCAGGCGAGTTCCTCTTTTGCATTTCTCAACGACCTTCCAGGCTTTTCTCGACGGCTTTCGAGGTGCGTCCCTCTTTTCCTTTTCTCGACGGTCTTCGAGGCGCGTCTATTTTTTCCGTTTCTCGATAGCCTTTTAGGTGCGACTCTCTTTTGCATTTCTCGACGGCCTTCCAGGCGTGTTCCTCTTTTGCTTTTCTCGACGGCTTCCGAGGTGCGTCTTTCTTTTCCATTTATCGACTGCCTTCAGGGCGTGTCCCTTTTTCTCGACGGCCTTCGAGGCGCATATTTTTTTACCCTTTTTTCGATGGTCTACGAGACATGTCCCTCTTTTCCTTTCCTCGACGGCCACGAGACACATCTATCTTCTCCATTTTTCGACGACCTTCCACACGCGTTCCTCTTTCGCATTTCTCGACAGCCTTCGAGACGTGCCTATCTTTTCCTTTCCTCGACGTCCCCGAGGCGCGTCCCTCTTTCACATTTCTCGACGATCTTCCAGGCGCGTTCTTCTTTTCTTTTCCTCGACGGCCGCGTGTCTCTTTTCCATTTCTCGACGGCCTTCGAGGCGCGTCCTTCTTTTCCTTTCCTCTACGGCTTTCGAGACACGTCTATCTTTTCCATTTCTCGACGGCTTTCGAGGTCCGTCTTTCTTTACCATTTATCGACTGCCTTCAAGGTGAGACCCTCTTTTCCTTTGCTCGGCGACCTTCGAGGCGCGTCTTTTTTCCATTTCTCGATGGCCTTCGAGGCGCCTTTTTTTCATTTCTAGGCGCGTCCTTTTTTTCCTTTCCTCGACGGCATTCCAGGCACGTCCCTCTTTTACTTTTCTCGATGGCCTTAGAGCCGCGGCTCTCTTTTGCATTTCTCGACGGTCTTCGAGGCGCGTCTTTCTTTTCCATTTCTAGACGGTCTTCTAGGCGCGTCACTTTATTCCTTTCCTAGACGGCCTTCGAGCCGCGTCTCTCTTTTCCATTTCTCAACAACCTTCCAGGCGCGTCCCTCTTTTGCATTTCCCAGACGGTCTTAGAGCCGCGTCTCTCTTTCCCATTTCTCGACGGTTTTCTAGGTGCGTACCGTTTTTCCTTTCCTCGAAGGTTTTGGAGTTGCGTCTTTCTTTCCCATTACCCGACGGCCTTCCAGGCGCGTCCCTTTTTAGCATTTCTCGACGTCTTTCGAGGCGCGTCTCGCTTTTTCATTTCTCGACGGCCTTCAAGGCGTGTCTCTCTCTTTTTCTTTCCTTGACGGCCTTTGAGGCACGTCCCTCTTTTCCATTTCTCGACAGCCTTCGAGGCGTGTCTATCTTTTCCATTCCTCGACGACCTTCCAGGCGCGTCCCTCTTTTGCATTTCTCGACGGGCTTCGAGGCGTGTCTTTCTTTTCCATTTCTCGACGGCCTTCGAAGCGCGATCCCCTTTTCCTTTCTTCGACGACCATCGAGGCGCGTCTTTCTTTTCCATTTCTCAACGCTTCCAGGCGCGTCCCTCTTTTGCATTTCTCGACGGCCTGAGGCATGTTTTTCTTTTTCATTCCACGACGGCCTTCGAGGCGCGTCTTGCTTTTCCATTTCTCGAAGGTCTTCGTGACGTGTCCCTCTTTTCCATTTCTCGACGGCCTTCGAAGCGCGTTTTTCGATTTCAAAAATCGAACATAGCCAATCCGAGGGTTTTCGAAACACGTCTCCAATTTTTGCATATGGGAAAATCAGACCATTCCTCGGGACGTCTAAGACGTCTATTCGGCGAATGACGGCGACACTCTTCTGCCCAACATTGAACGAAAGAAAAAAACTCATACCTGTCGCTTCACCACAACACTGCACTTTCGAAGCATTTTCACTCTTTGTTTCACTTACCTGGCTTAGCGATTTTAACCGCAATAAAGCCTGACAGGATAGCCATTGTGGAATTTGACAGATGGTTCAAGATGAGAATCGGCCAGCGCAGCGATCAAATATACTGCAGTATGTTCGACGTGGTCGAACGCTGATCGAAGAAAGAGAAAGAGCAGTGGCCTGCTATGATCTCGTCAGCAGCTTTCAGTCACTAGCGAAGGCGTTACTCCGGAGGCTCTTCGTATTTTCGCTCGCTCAACTACGGCTCCTTTGTTTTTCTCCAGGTGTTCCAAATTCATTAGTGCAGCTACACCTCCAGAAAAAATGGGTTTTCATCTATAATAATGGAAAAAATGAGACTTCAGTAATTACAGTAACAATTACTGTATAAAAATAATGATAGTTGGAATTCACAACAAACAATTTGCAGCAGTCACTCCAACTCCACGTCAGATAACATCCAGAAACACTCAAAACTATTCTAACAAACTCTACTTTTATTTTTTGTACATAAACAGTCATATTTTTACCACAGAGATTGACCGAATCCTATTTTCCCTTTTTCTCTTCTGTCTCTTCCCCAGTGAAACGGACTCTTCGTGCTATTTTTTGGCCAGCTGATCTGATACGTTGGCTGCCTGTTTCACCTAAAGCGGTTTGAAAACCCTACTCGCCACAAACACACCGTTACTGCTACGAGCTACTACTACTGAGCTGTGCTAGAGAAAACCACTACCAAAAAAACCCGAAAATAAAATAACGTGCACATCCACATTATTATAAATACACGCGTCGTAAAACATCGAAGATAACAACAAGCATAAACAAACAAAAAAACTACATTTCTTAAGCTACTAAGCAATTACCGAACTGCTGCTGACTATACTGTTTGCAGAAGGGCGGAGCAAGAATCGACTAGAGTTCTACGATGCTGTTCAGCAAACACTAAAACAAACGACTAAACTAGGAAGCGGAAAGCAAGGAGCAAGGCAGAAGGCGAACAACTCTAGTAGTACTGCAACAAATTCAAAACAACCAACAAAACCAAAAAAAAATCCAATGGGAGGATGTTCAGAATCTAAGAATAAAAACTAGCTTTATTATTTATTTCCGAATTTTCAAAACGTCCTAGTCAAAATTCATTTCATTCAGAAACCAGAACTGGTCAGAAACTTTAAATGATAAATGAAATCCAAACTCTCGTTAGCGAAAGAGAGTGACGAATTCAGTGAGTAATTAATAGTAAAACTAAAAAAAAAACTAGAAAGCAAACAAAAGGCAGCGGATAGTTGTAAAACAGTTTTTAGTAATCGAAAACTAAGCAAACGTTGGGCAGCAAGACAAAAAAATACAAACCAAACACACGTTCCCGAATAGCAAAAACAAACAAAAAAAACAACAGTCAAACATAATTATACTGTATACGCTCGCTTGTTTAATGATGACACTAGGCAGAAAAGAAAACAAATCGTTAAGAGCCGTCTCTAGGACGCCTGCAGTAGCATAGGACAGAACCCAGAGTAATTAAAAGAGAGAACGATCGATTTCGTTTTTGTTTTCGTTACCCTAAAAAAATTAAACCTAGAGAGCAAACCAGCAAACCGTTACCGATCGATTATTAGGTGCGCATTCGTTTCCTTGACAGAGCCAGAAAGTATCCACACTTGAAAGATATTTAGTAGAAATCACACAAACTGCCCTTCATTAACGAAGAATTAACAGAAAAATACTCACGAGTCGTGAAACAGTACATACAAAAACACAAACACACACACCTACACGTTAGTTAGCGAAATGACGAAATCAGAGCAGAGAAAAACCAAAATTCAAGAAACCAGAAATAGAACGAGAAAACAGACAACACTTTCACATCTTCGTTTCCTTTTTCCGGTAGATTATGTTTCTTCGTGTGATGGTGACAGTCTTAGAGGATGTGGTAAACCGTGATTTACTTTCTCTTTTCCAAAACCAAATCGAAGATGATGCTAACTAGTCACATGGATGCATGAGATGCCGTTTAAATTTATCGAAAAAAAAACTATAAATATTATCTAAGAGACTACAACATAGTTAAATTGAAAAATGTTATTAATAACGAATGTTTTATAGTTGAATTTCCAAAAGCAAAATAAAACAAAAATAAAATCTTTTTTTCAATCCCCGAAAATGAGAGTAGTTTCATAAATTAATTATCGAACAAAGAGAGGAAAAACACCCAGCCACACAAAGAATAGCGTAACGCCCTTTAAACAAAATAGAGTTCTAAATCAGCATTCATCCTAAAGCTCGTTTCTTCTTTTCCTAAGAAAAATCAAACAAATTAATCTTATTGAAATTATCACACGAGACGAAAGAGAAAAAATCGAACATTTCATCACATTTTTCGCACTCATTCGTAGTAGGAACACTTTGTTCACTCTCAGTCGAGTCAGGCAAGTCACTCACACAAGTCAACAAAACTAGTAGCGGTATCGTAACTCATCGGATGAACAACTGTATTCACTCACAACTTGAAAGCTTTAAATCTTCCAAACCAAAGGTCAAGTAGGAAAGTTTTCTCTTTCTGTTTCACACCACAATCAATCGTCATTCAGTCGTCAGCTTTACCCCCGAGCCATCTGTGATCAGTTCGTATTCGAATAGCGCTTTTCTCCGTCTGGAAAGTTATAGGTTCATAGAACACAAATCTGTTTTCTCGGATACGAAGAACCCCCAGAAGCCAATCCGACCGGCGGCGATTTTGGTTTTACAAAAGCAAGCGAATCGTAGCAAAACACACACAAACACAAACATAATTCCACACTGACACACTCACACACAAAAACACAGAACGCGTGCAAAGAGGACGAGAAAGAGTTTAAGACTATTTTATGCATATCAAAACAAACATAAGTAAATGAAAAAATCTTTATTAAGAGAGCGAAAGAAAACCCCGTAGAACAACACTCACAAATACATACACACACAAACAAACAACACACGCGCGTAAAAACTTCGGAAGCTGTGCGAAATCCAAGGAACCCAATGAAATAGGAACGCGTTCGGAACAGTTAGGTAAAAAGCGAAGAATCTTTCGAAAAAACGTAAAATTCATGAAACAAAACAATTCGGCAAAGACAGTAAGCGATTTAGCATTATTTACGGTCAAGTCTCAGATAAAAACAAAAAAAAACGACTGCAATCGAATATCAATGCCCGGAAACAGAAAACAAACAAAAACAAAGCATGACACGATCGTACACAAGCAACAAGGTAAACAAAAAAATGGATTGATGGAAACATCTGGCAACAATGTGTATGTGAACAATAAAACTGCGCGAAGCAAAGCATAAAAGTTTGATTTTGACCTTTTTTGGCTTTGGCAACACCAACGGCAACCAAAAAGGGCGTATCGTCGTCGGAAGTGGCACATTTGAGAATAGATGGTGTTTTGCATAAAGATTTAATCTCAATGTTCTTTCTGAGAGAGAAAAGAACGGCACCATGGGAATCAAAACAAACTACCGGAAACTGTCAAAATTCGTGTGGGAGAGAAGAGAACGGAAATAACGAAAATAATAAGAATTTTGACACTAGACCGGGGTCGTTTCCAATCAGAATTGAACGATTCTTATTGAAAATGGCCCCGCTCTGGTGTTAAAATTCTCGGACCGACTGAATTCGATTCATCGGTGGATAAGTCCATTTAGAATGAACTGCGTTCATTTTGTTCTTTTTTTTATGAAAAAAGAATGACAGCGGTTGTGTCTGTGGCTACTTGATGATTTTAATGGAAATTGAACTGTGGTATCTCTGGTGAGATCCAGTGACCCATTTCATAATGCCAGGTAACTCATGTCTGGTAAGACTACCCCCACCAGTGCGTAAGTCGGTGAGTAGTAGAGGTATGCTAGTCGGTTTCATTTCTGAAGTTTGATTCGGCGCATTGTAAAGATGATGGATCTTCCAAAGTCCGAATGCTACAGGAAGATTGGGCTTTCCTAGAGAAATCCCTGAAGGGTCGTCTAAAAGAATCTCTGAATGTACTTCAGGAGGAATCTTGGAAAAACCCCTGGAGAAATCTCTAAAGGATCTCATGTACACTCAGAAATAAAAGTATACACGGAATTACTATTATTTATGCATTTTGTATCAGCATCTCTCTCACTCTCTTTCTGTTTCCATGCTATCTGCCGTTTAGCCTGGGTTGAAGAGGAGTGTTTCGTCAACCCAGGCAAAGCACCAGATAGCATGAAAACAGAAAGAGAGTGAGAGAGATGCGGATACAAAATGCATAAATAATAGTAATTCCGTGTATACTTTTATTTCTGAGTGTAAGAACCCTTTAAAGATGCTCATGGAGAAACTCTTGAGTGGACTCTTTCAAGAATCCTTGAAGGAGTTCCTGGAGGAATCCTTGGAAAAATCTTGAAGGAATTATTGGAAGAATTCCATTAGAAACGACATGAAGAACTCTTGGAGGAATCACAAAAGATACTTCAGGTAGAATCGTTGAACGAACTTCATGAGAAACCCTTGAACAAACTAAGTTTTATTTCCACAGCTCGACGGTGCAAATCTCGTTATCTGAATTTTAATCGTGACCCACCTAATAAGATGACATAATGTTTGGCAACAAGACGTGCCATACTAATTAGATTATCGGTATTCATAAGCTGAGATCTCTTGGAAATATTTTGCTGACTACTCGACTGTGCAAATCTCGGCATTCGTAAATTGAGTGTGAAGGAAGCTGTCGTTTCCGAATGAGCCGAAGTTTGTTTCTGTGCATTGCAAAAGATGATGGATCGCTCAAAGGCCGAATGCTACAGGCAAATTAGGCTTACCTAGAGAAATCCCGAAGTAAACCTTGTGGTAAATCCCGAAGGGATTCCTGAACAAATCTCTGAAAAATGCATCTGAAGAAGCTCTGGGAGAAAATCAGAAAGAGTTCCTGAGGGTATCCCTAGAAAAACTTCTAGAGAAATCATTGAAAGAACTTCAGGAGCAACAACATAAGGAACTCCTGCAGGAATCACAGAAGAAACTCCTGGAGAAATCCCTGATGGAACTCCTAGAGAAATCTAAGAAGGAATTTCAAATGTAATCCTGGATGAACTCTATGAGGAACTCCTGAAGGAACTCCTAGAAGAATTCCTGAAATAAGTTCTTTGAGGAACCCCTGAAAGAGTTTCCGAAGGAGCCCCTGAAGGTTTTTCTGAAATTTGCAAAATAGCCCTAAAGGAGCACCTAAATAAATTCCTGAGGAATTTGCTGATAAGCATGAAGAATAAGTTTCTAGTGGAATTCTTGAAAGAGTCCTTAAAGGAGATCCTGGAAAAAACTCTTCAATAGTTTCAGGAGAAATCTCTCAAAGAATACCAGGGATAATCACTAAAGGTTTTCATGGAGAAATTCCTAAAAAAAACATCTTCAATGAACTCCAAGAGAAACTCCTTACAGATTTTTCTAAAGGGTTTTCTGAAGAAACTCCTGAACAATTCCTGCAGAAATCCACGAAAAAGTTCCAAGGTGAATCATTGGAGAAACCCCTGGAGAAATCCTAAAAGGAGTTCCATAAGGATACCCTTAAGGAACTACAGGAGAAATCGCTCAGAGAACTTCAGAAGAAATCGCTCAATTCCTGTAGGTTCCTAGAGGAATCCCTCAAGGAATTTCTGGTGAAATCCCTGAATAAGTTCCTAGTAAAGCTCCTGAAGAAATTCCAGGAGAATTCCCTGAAAGAGTTCATGGGAAAAGTCCTGAAGGGTTTCCTGGTGAAATCCAGGGTTTTTTCTGCAGAAATCCCAAAAGGAATTCCTAGAACAATTCCTGCAGGAGTTTCAAGAGAATCCCTGAAGAAGTTCTTGGAGAAATCTTTGATGGAATTCTTAGGAAAATCTCTACATCAATTTCAGAAGAAACCCCTGCAGAAATTCCAGTGGGAATTCCCGAAGAAGTTCCTGAAGGAATCCCTGAGGGAGCTCTAGGAAAAATTTCTTCAGAAATTTCAGGACAAATTCCTCAAAAAAATGGAAAATCACTAATGGTATTCATGGAGAAATCCCTGAAAAAATACCTAGAGCAATCCTTCAATGAACTCCAGCAGAAACCCCTAACATATTTTTTAAACGGATATTTGATGGAACTCCTGAAAAAGTCAAGGAGAAACTCCTGGAGAAATCCCTGAAGCAGTTCCAAAAGGATACCCTCAAGGAATTACAGGAGAAATAGCTGCGGGAGCTCCTGAAGGATTTGTTGGAGAAATCTGAGATTTTTTTTGCAGAGATCCCAAAACAAATTCCTATAACAATTCCAAAAGGAATTCAAAGAGAAGTGCCTGAAGTAGTTCCTGGAGGAATCTTTGAAGGAATTCTTGGGGAACTCTCCAGAAATTTCGGGAGAAATCCCTGATGAAATTTCAGTAGGAGTTCCCGAAGAAGTTCTGATAGAATCTCTGAAGAAATCCATAAAGAAGTTCCTGGAGGAATCACTGAAATAGTTCCTGGAAAAATCTTTTCAAAAATTCCTGGAGGAATTCCTCGCACATCACCAGGGAACATCACTTAAGGTATTCATGGAGAAATTCCTTAAAAAACACCTAGAGGAATCCTTCAATGAACTCCAAGAGAAACCACTGACAGATTTTTTTTTAAAGAGATTTATGAAGATACTCTTGAAAATTTCAATGAGAAATTCCTGAAGAAATCCATGAAAAATTTCCAAGGTGAATGAATGTCGGAACTCCTAGAGAAATCCCTAAAGGAGTTCCAAGAGGATGCCATCAAGGAACTGCAAGAGAAATCGCTCAAAGAACTTCAGAAGAAATCTGTCAATTCCAGTAATATTCCCTGAAAATGTTGCTGGAGGAATCCCGCAACGAATTTCTGAAGAAATCTCTGTAGGAGTTATTGGAGGAATCCTCGAAGAGTTTCTGTAGGAGTTCCTGCAGGAGCTCTTGAAAAAAATTCCGGAGAAATCCCTGAACAAATTCATGGAAAAAGTCCTTTGGGATTTCCTGGAGAAATGTATGAGGATTTTATTTACAGAAATCCCAAAAAGAATTCCTAGAACAATTCCTGAAGGAATTTCAGAAGAAATCCCTAAGGTAGTTCCTGAAGGATTCTTTGAAGGAAGTTTGAGGAAATTTCAGGAGAAATCCCTGAAGAAATTCCAGGAGGAATTCCCGAAAATTTCTGAAAGAATCTCTGAAGAAATCTCAGAAAAAAATCCTGGAGGAATTCCTAAATTGATTGATTGATTTATCTTTATTTGAGAGACTTTCAGCCCTTGGCTGGTTCGTCTCTAAGAGGAATTCCTAAAGTTGTTCCAGGAAAAATCTCTTCAGCAATTATAGGAGAAAATTCTCCAGAAACTTCAAGAGAAATATCTCAAAGAATTCTAGGAAAAATCAGTAATTACAGGAGAAAATTCTCCAGAAACTTCAGGAGAAATATCTTAAAAAATTCTAGGAAAAATCTCTAAGATTCCCGATCTTCAGGATTACAATGACTAAATTGTGGATTAAATAGTAAAGTCTAAACATCTCACCTGTGCTATGCCTTACTCCTCCGTGAATCATGGATGGGATGAGCATAGTAGCGTAAATCATTCGGAAATGTTTCATAATATCATTCCGACGCTATTTGCTTCCCTTAATGCTGTTTTAGCTCGTCAAGAAAGCGAAAAAATAACTTCGTTTGAATCACACGCTCCAGCAAAGCTTTTTTGACAACATGCGATGTATCGCACATGTTAATTGTCATGCAATTCTTCCGGAAATTGCATAGCGTCACTCTACACAATCAATCTTCACTTTTCACCACTGGGATCCATGTGAACGAAACAGACACAATTTCACATGCGAAAGAACAGTCCGGGTGGCGTAGTACGGCACCGGCGTAATCGCTTCTTTGACGTCGTAAATTCAAAATACAAAGGCTGCAAAACCATCACTGGCACGGAGCACCTCACGAACACGTCCTTTTCGTCTCCAAATCCGTCTAAAGAAGATCGAGTAAACAATACCAAACAGGCTTGAAGCTTGGCTTGCTGCGTCAGATTCTTCTCGTTCAGCGCATCACTGCTTTGTTGTGTCAACAACAATTCTTCCGGAAATCGCGTAACGCCACTCAAACCATCTTTCACTATTCACCATTGAGATCCATGCGAACGGAAAAGACACTCTCACACGCGAAAGAACAGTCTGGGTGGCGTAGTACCACCGTCGGAATCGCGAAACCGCTTCGGAGCACCACCACGAACACGTCCCTTTCGTCTCCAAATCCGTCTAAAGAAGGCCGAGAAAACCGAAACCAAACAGGCTTGACGCTTGGCTTGCTGCGTCAGATTCTTCTCGTTCGGCGCATCTGTCATTCCACTGCTTCGTTGTACACCAACACAGTGTTGATAAGTGCACTGGAAGAAAATTGCAACTTCGAACCGAATAACTTTCTCGAACAACGCACAACACAACGCGGAAAGCGGAGAACCGATTAAAAACGTGATAGCTAGCAGCAAACCCTTTTCCATCCGCGTGCACAGCCTACTTTGAGCCGCTCGCTCAGTAGCCTCGTTAATTAAGTTTCATGAAATTTGCCACCGAGGCGTTGCTTCCGACTGCGAACAGTGAGCCAAAAGTAAAGGCGAAAATGGTCAAAAAATGTAATTCAAAATTGAAAAACCTTTTTAATTGCTTTTTTGCGTTCTGCTCGTTAACCAAAGGCAAAGATGTTGAAGTACATTTCCCATTGTTTTGCAAATCACACTCATACCTACAACAACAAACAACACTCAATATGTCAATTACATCAAAAAGCAATGAATGCGAAAAGATAATAAAACGGAAGTAACCATGAATCACGCCAGATTAGATTCAGTCATCCAAATCCAGTTTCACAAAGAAAATTTCCTTTTTTTCACACACACACACATACCAACATAATCGCAAAATTGGTGCTGTTTATCGAAAAACCCATGTGCCCAAGCACTCTCGTTTGAAAAAAAAAAATAAACTAATTCAAACACCCATTATCATCCTCGTACCCAGGAAACATAAAGGAAAACTCGCGATCGTGACATACGACGGACTTACAGTAGGGACAGTATTTAATTTCGCTTCGGATTAGGACTTATCAAAACAAAACAAAAAAATATCCATACACAAGAGAGTCAAAAATTCGCGCGCGAAGATTAGGAAGCATGCAAAGCAAAACTAGATCAAAAACCTAACCAAAAAAAAATGAAGTAGATAGTCCTTAACAAATCATTGAAATCTCTTACAACACTGAATTGGCACTTCTCTCCCAACTGAACGGCGATCGGCGCCCCAGCTAGGAAATCTCTTTTACTCTTTCCGATATTGTGAGAACAAAGAAACTAAAAAGGGAAAACACTCTTCTCTCCGGGTTTTCGGTTTCCGTGTTCAGTTTCTGCTTTCGCCGGAAATTGAGAAACTGTTCAAAGAAGTAGAAACAAGCATACGTGCGAAATACTGAAAGAAAAAAAACGAGCTAATTGTCGAAGTCGGAGAGGAGGACCGAAAGCAGGGAAGAGCAAAGTGTAATAAAACGGCTAGTTCGCATGAATAGGATGCTTTTTTAAATCTTCCATGAGTAGAATTGTAGTAAACGAAACAAAAAGAAAAACAACAAAAAAACGAAAAATATTACTAAGCAGCAGTGCATCAACACACTCACACATACATATACACACAAAACAGGAGAAGCAACCATTAAAAGAAACTACGCTGTAATTCTCTCGCGCGTAAGTAATCGTTTTTTCGAAACTCTTTTTTAATTTAAAGTTTTTTCCTTTTTACGAATTCGACGATAGGACAAAGATTTAAAAAATGAAAAAAAAACACTAAAATAAAAATAAAAATTATCCAAAACCAAGATTCTTATGACTAAAATGTATAAATTATCTTAATAGAGAAAATAAAAAGCGATAACAAAAGAGATAGGAAGCAAACCAACTGAAGAAGAAGGAGCAAACCGATACGAAAACAAAAAGCACTCTAACCTA
Organism: Aedes albopictus; assembly: GCF_035046485.1. Lineage (NCBI taxonomy): Eukaryota > Metazoa > Arthropoda > Insecta > Diptera > Culicidae > Aedes > Aedes albopictus. The sequence continues at coordinate 8,502,442 of NC_085136.1, read as the reverse complement.
GTTACGCGGGCTGCCACCAGGTTCACCTAATGCAAGTAGTAGACTAAACGACAGACGGGAGAAACCGATCGCTGCTAAATGCTCGCTGGATAGCATTTTTTCTTAGTTCGCACACGAAGCGGAAGCGGAACGGTTCCAATGCAAGGCCCCCCTGAGGGGGCCTTTTAATTTTCCTACCAAGCCGAAACCGAACCGAAAAAAAGAAAGAAAAAAACGGTAAAACAACAAATTCATACGCTTTAATAAACAGAGGAACTAGAAAGGGAGAGAGACACGAAGAAAACTGCTAACACAGATAACAGAAGCTGACCTAACTACTAACTACTTTTACGAACTACTACACTACAGCCCGAAACGAACTGTGTAATTTTCTGCCAAAGATGACGATGACGATGACGGATGAGACGCGACTGAAACGCACTGACTACGGACATGGGGACGATTGTAGTAGGCCTTGAATTCGATTACTCCCAGATGCTTGTAACTTTCACACACAAGCTACTGCGAGAATTGTTCAGAAATTATATTTGAAAATTCCATGAAACTCTTCTCTATTCCATTTCTATCACGCTTTTTCTTACCGTAAAAACATAGTTTTTTTTCTATCGGAATTTCTTGATTTGGACTATGCTTCCTCTTAAAAGTCGTTTATGGAACTACTATGATTGATATTGGTTCTAGTTAAAAAAAAACGGAGCATAAGCCACCCTTTTATAAAAACTTTCAAATTCTCTAAGATTACATTAGACTCGCGGAAAGGAGTTTTAATGAAAAGCTTCAGGCGATTTTTTCCTTCTAAAAACTTCAAGTTCGAAGACGCAGAAGGACGTTATATTGAAAAATTTAGAAATAAATGCGTGAGAAAAATGCATAAACTTAGTTGTGCTGGGGTTTGAACCTACGACTCTCTGTTGGTAGAACGACGCTTCAACCAACTAAGGCATAGAAAAAAATAAGGTGGAAGGTGAAAAAATACGCCAGACGAGCTTGAATCCTAACATTCAAACAATACGCCCGCATTTTTTGCAAGCGTAAGAATGGTTGACGTCCAAGTTGAGTAAAATCGCAAAAATACGGTCCGATTATGCTGGGTTTTATCCCACCGGATCGTAACTTGTTCTGTGGCTTAGTTGGTTAAAGCGCAGGACTAACAATACCGAGCCTTAGGTTCGAATCCCAACAGCCTCAAGTTTTTTTTTTACAAATTTATCCGATAATTTATCAAATAAACGCAAACTGTGCGTTAGAATGGTAACGTCAATTCCAGACATACAAGGAACTGATAACAGACTGAGTTTGCTGGTCAAACTTGTCAATAAAAGAAAAAGAAATGGTTCCGAATATTCAAGGGTCTTTGCTTTAGTCACGCCTATACAGAACACACACGTGAACACTATGTAAACTACTCAAAGACGGACAAACATTACTACACCGACTTCTGTAGACGCTGAGATGACTTTTTTTCAGTTATTAGCGACGAACCAATTGTAACCATGACAGAAACCAAACAATGCTGAGCTATTGTAGTATTAACAGGAGCGAACGAAACAGATATAACACTGCGTGTAACAAAAGCAACCCAGAAGCGAGGAAACAAACAGAGGAAACCAAAGTGTACATAACGCAGTCTGAGTAGAGATATCTTCTGAGCAAAGAAAAAAGGATAGAACAATTTAAAAATGGCAAGTATGTAAAATTATTAACACAAGAAGAAAATAATACCAAAGAATCATTAAGAAAAGGATATATTTTTTTATATGAAAACTAATTAATTGATTGACAAATTAAAAGAACATGAAATCAGGCGTATGAAAGTTTTTTACCCGCTTTTTCCAAATTTGAGAAAACGAAAAAATGAAACAAAAAAAACATGCTGAGATAATATTGTTCTCTTTAAGAGAATTTGTATAGTAAAAACGGTTTTATTAAATCATATAATGTGATAGTTAATTATGTATTTTTTTAGAACAAGAGAAAAGAAGAAAAGAAATCCTCTTCCAAGAACCCACTCAAACAATTGAGCAAGAACAATTCAAGTAATGTTGAGATCGCTAAAACTTAGCTTAAACAATGCAACATAGTTCGAATTTTTAGTCCTATCGTTTTCACCAAGTAGAGAAGAAATGAACAGAACAGAACGCACTCAAAGAGGAAACACTCTGTTGTTTATTTTTTAGGCTATATCGGTTAATAAAAGTTACACACCTTTTCGAAGTCAAACTTAGAAATTGTCTCGTTTCACTCTCCGATTTATTTTTTCCAAAAATCGACGTTATTCGAACATAGTGCGCGCGTTCATGAAATTAATATATGCAAACGAAAGTGAAGCTACTTTTACTCTAGTGGCATAGTCCATCTCCTATAGCTGGCCCTATAGCAAACACCCAAAATAAAATCTGCGATGAATATGTCACGTAAAAACAAGTCGGAAAATTTATCAACTTTTATTTCTCTCTTAACAGTCATACCAACGCAAATCTCGAGGAAAAACGGTACACATTCTAACGAGAAAAACAACCTATCACAAATGCAATACACTCATACATACATAGAAACACAGACCACACTCCAAAACAGATTACAGAACTCAGAAAACAGCTGCAGTTGCAAGACCCGTTTTGCGACACGAACTCATACCCAACAGAGTGGATTGACGATCTGTCTATCAACAAAGCAAAAAAAAAAAAACAAATAAACACAACAAAAAACGTGGTAAATTTAAAACTTCTTTTGATAAAATATATTTAAAAAAATCGAAAAAGTATTACAGACGGTTGCGAACGATTCAAGAAAAAATAAAAAATATTGCTCCTGCCATACATTTTTATATAAAAAAAAGGTAAAATAAAGTAAGATATAAAAGAGGAGATAGTCATGCCGCTAAATGTGACGTAAGTTAAAGACAATTTAGTTAAAACACAATAATATTAAAATTCTAAACAAGAGATATTGAAATGAAGAGGAAAATCAACCACTGCAAGAGCGTCGAACGAAAAAAAAAAAGATTAGGAAGGGATGCTTTTTAAGATTAATTAGAGAGAATTATCCTAGACGGAGGAGAGGAAATTTTCAGCCACTTTAAGGAAACTTGTAAAACACCACATAGAAAAAAAGTAAAGAAAAATCAAAAAATAGTTGAAGGATGCCAAAGAGGAAACAAAAAAATGCGAAATTTATATGAATGAAGAGGACAACTAGCAATGTGATTTATCCCCTATACAGCGCGCGAGTTTCATTTTGGTTCTTCATTCGCTAAGCAGAATGGAACAACAATTTTTCGACATTTCGCACAACTGTTTGATCGGGACACGAAATGGGAAACGAAAATATCACGCGTCAACTATAAAACGCTACAAATTTTGACCACGAATCTAAGCCAATCAGCGCAGTGTGAACCGTTACGATCACCACCTCCTCCACCAAAACACACCCGTCTAGCTCTCTATCTCTCACAAACACTCTCACACAATTCATACGCATGCGCTCTCATCCACGTGTGCCACAGCAACACGTTTCTCTCACAAACGCCTCACGCAAGCATCTCTCCCAGTCACGGCCTGCTGCGAACGACAGACGCTCGTTAGCGGTACGCGCCGGTCCAGTTTGTGTAAATACACTGTAAGAAATGTACAACTCGCTTTCTATGAATCTCTCGAGCAAAAAACACTCATGAACACTAAAACCGAAGTTCTTCAACTCATATCGAACTCGAACGCAAAGCAAACGCCCCTTTTGTTCGTCTTTAAAACCTTGTAAAGGATTGTTAGAGGAAGCAAATGAAAAATAACAAGAATGACAATAGTGAAACAATTTCAAATACTCTAAGGAAAACGATATTCTTCAGCAGAAAATAAAAAAAAGGCAGTTCCCTTCTCCTCTTTGATCTAGTAGCAAATAGAGAATCAATCATGTCGCGATCGTTTTGATGATTTTCTCTTATTTTCAAGCAAGAAACATCGATTGTATATTGTATAAGGCTGAAACTCCACGTTTTTTGATAAGCTAAATAATAAACTGAAAGTATGGAGCGACTTAACATAACACACAAAGACACACGCGCCCCTCCACGAAATGACCACAAGCGAGGTAAATGCAGATCTACTGTTTTGCTTCCGTTCACGCTGGACGCCATTCTACAAGTCTCGAAACATACGGAAATCGGTGACAATAAAAAGTACTGTTTCAGTGACAAGCAGAGCCGACACTTATTCCACAATGGAAGAATATTCCTTCTTAGAAAACTTTTTTGAAGCAAAACAGTAGGCTTGGATTTCGTCGTTAAACAAAAAAAAATAACTGCTTACATCCCCATGCCACCACCCATTTTTTGGAAAAAGAAAAACTAAACAAAACACATTCACGAATAACCGCATACACACACAAAATACTCACGGTCCACTTGGCCTTTTCGTCTCAAATCCCTCCAGAGGTAATTAGTTCATCATGTTATCAGAAAACAAAAAAAATAAGGTGTTAAAACCAAACAATGAAAATATTACGAATGCTTAAAAACAACAAGAGCAAATAACACAAAAATAAACCAAACTTCACACACTGAACCAAAGATATTAAGGATCTGTATTTGGCCGCAAGTTCAGTACTTGTAGCTATAAAGCAAAAGGATAACCAAAAAAAACATAGAATTTTGCGAGCAAATTCCTGCAATTGCGTTCGAAACAAGTCTTTTAGCGAGCATACCGAAAACATAGACGAAAAAAGAAGTTGAAACACACAATACCAAAATTCAACTACATGTAGAAGCATGGAAACCAAAACTAAAAAAAGGAACGAAACCAAGTTAAACCTATTAGGAGATCAGAGTTCAATCGGAAACCAAACCAACAACTAACATCGGCGTTGAAACCGAACGAAAAACAACCGATACAGAGAAAATAGAGTGAAATAAAAGGTCTAACATAAAACGTACGCAGAACAAAAAAAAACAACCGACAAAAACCAGAAGCCGAAGCAAACAGAAAAAGAGTACATTTTTTATTTAAATCGGAGAATAAAAGTGTGCAACCAACAATACTGTAAATCGGAAGAGAATCGGACAAAGTCGACAAAAAGAAGAAAATAGACGACACACGAACACACTCATGCCACACGGAGAAAACACACTGAGAACACAAACCAAAAAAGAAATCACGGCGACAAGCATGGAAGATGGAAGCAAAAAAAGGGAGATAATATAGTGTAATCACAAGTTAAAAAATAAATTAAATAAATTATTATTATATTACCAAAACCAGAAATAATTTCAAAAAAAAATAAAATACATATAAAATATGAAAAAGAAAAAAAAAATACGCTACACACGCAGAAGAGGGAAAGAGGAAAAGAAAAAATGAAAAACAAAAACCTAAAAAATAAAGACGTTGTTAAGATTATGAAATGTTTTATAACCGTTATAAAAAAAAATCGCTGCGAAAAATAAATCAATCCAAACACATTCCTCCTGTAAAAAATTAATCAACTGCTGCCCGCTGTGTTTTATTTCATCCGCTCTGGTCTCCGCCCTTGGTGTATGTTCCGCTTCCGGTTCGGCATCGTATCCGAAAGTTCCCTATCCAATGACGGAATTGAATATTCTTCTATTTGGTCTTATCAAAAGGCAAATATAACATTTGGCTAGACTCCGTGTTTTCTATGACCGAAGTATTATGCCTCTCAAGAAAAATCAGAATATGGCGATTATCTGCCTCTGGCTTCTGATATTAGCGCGACAGTCACTAATCATAAAAGCGTCACCAGATTTAAAAGTATATTATTCCACTATATGGGGTTTGACAGCAAGAACACTTATTCCACTGAGCTACTCTTGCCGTTCGTCACAAATACATTCAAAAACATCTGTCACTTCGCGAAACCCACGTGCTTTTGTTTTTGGCGGGAACACTTTTTCTTTTGTTTTGCCTTGCGACTGTCATGCGGCGGTATGCCTTGCGAGCGTACGACCGCCGCAGGACTCTAATAAAAGATAAGCGCGACAATAAGCAAGGAAGGGAAGGATTTTTTAAGGATGGGGTCTTGGTAAAGAATTGGCTACATAGGGTATGGGCAGGGATGCCATACATATACTGTGACAAACTGAAGTACAGATCCGATCGCAACACTCATTCTTCGACCAAAGCATCACTCATACATCTGTCTGAGAGGGTTGAAAAGCACAACGAGAGATCACAGCGGAACGGTGAGCTCGATACTGCGGCATTGAGACGTGAGATATTGCAATACAGCATCCCGAACTGATGAAATCATATTTGTTAATCAAATTTGTAAAGTTGACATTTAATAAACCAATAATAAGGTAACACTTGTATTTTGTGTGTGACAATACACAGATTGATCTGTATTACACAGATTTTTTAGCATTCGTACTGATTTCGTTTTATATTTTTCTCCCAAATTTTGTATGAGATACAGATTTTTGAAAAGAGTTATACAGATTTTTCAAAAAATCATCTGACATCCCTGGATATGAACGCCGTAAGTAATCTCATGCTCCCAAATTCATCCTATTTGAAAACAAGCGATTACGGCACCTATTATTTCCGCTCTTTTTTTTATTCGTGCTCACTTTTAGCAAAAAAATACTAAAATGAGAAACAAAACAAACAGCACTTCAATCCTTTATTTTTCGTAACATGAAAATGGGAGTCACATACTTAAGAAGGGAACCTCTACCCTATTTGAAAAATATGAAGTTGAATTTTGGATCTGGAAGACAGCTTTCTACAGGAATCTCTGGAAGAATTCCCTGACGAATTTTCTCGGAGGAATTTATAGAAGAATTTTCGGAGGAATTCCTAGAGAAATCCTTGTAAGATTACTGGAGGAATCCCAGGAGGTATTCATAGAGAAATCTTCGGCAGAGTCTCTGGAGGAATCCCCGGAGAAATTCCTAGAAGAATTTTCTGAGGAATTCCTTCATAACCTTGGAATAATTATTGGAGGAACTACTAGAGGGCTCCCCGGAGGAATTTGTGGATGAATGCCCGGAGGTATTCCTGAAGGAATTCCTGAGAGAATCTCCGGAAGAATTCCTCACGAAATCCCCGGAGAAATTTCAGGAGTAATCCGAGGAGGAATCCCCGTAGTAATTCCTGAAGGAATTCTTGAAGAAATTCTTGGAGAAATTCCAGGAAGAATCCCTGGAGGGTTCCCCGGAGGAATCCTTGAAGGAACCCTAAGGGAGCTTCCCTTAAAAAATCTTCATAGAAGACTCCAAGAGAAAGTTCTAGACAAATCTCCTAAAGGAAGCTCAAGAGGAATTTCAATAAATAATTCCAATAAGAACTCTAGGAAAAATCCCTAAAATTAACTCCTGGAGCAACCCACAGAAAGATCTTCTGGAGGAATTTCCAGAAGGAATTCCTGGAGAAATCTCCAGACAGATTTCCTAAACAATTTCCTATAGGAATTCCTGACAGAATTTTAACGATTTGCTTCCTAGGAATTCTCCAGAAATCTCTTGTGGGGAAACCGCTAGCGAAAAATTCTTCTGGGAAATCTTCTAGCAGTTCCACCCAAGATTTTAATTTGACAGTTTTTTTTTGTTCACTACAAATACCTTCTACAGAGAAATCCTCTAACAATTACTTTGAATAATCTTTCAACTTTCCAATCCAAGAAATCCTCAAGCATTCCTGACCGGGGTGGTACCCAACACCAGTCCTTTCCGGAAAATCCTCCTGTTCAGCAATGAACACAAAAAATATAGGCAAGGGCACTGGACTGTATGGTACCTACGGCAGTAGAGAACGGATGGGTTTCGGATAATGGCTGATTCAAACTGATCCGCTTTTGCAAACGGGTCGCATATTTACCTATACCAAGCGACGTTTCGGGAACCACCATCACCCACGCTAGCTGAAGATCGATGTCCATCTAGCTGGCAGGATTTAAGGATTTAAGCAGGATTTAAGAAATTAAAAATAAAGACCGTTAAGTGAATGTACCAAGTGCTTACTATTGCGAACCTAACGGGATTTTGAACGTACCTGGCGAATTCTTAGAAAATATGTGTCCTGCTGGATAGATGGTGGTTTTTTCGAAAATCTTCGTGAATCCTTCCAAAGTTAAGGTTTTCTGCATGTACTAACAACGTACCTTCCGAATCTGACCTCCTTTTCCCATACTTTCTTACATAAAACTTTTCAAATTACATTACAAATTACAAAAATGTATTTTTGATAGGTTTCTGCAATATACTTGATAAACTCCTAAAAGTATGCTAACCTTGTATCATTGCAAATAAAAGCCTAAATTTATGCAACAGGAAAAAATCAATAGTTTCGTAGAAAATTTCAAGTAATTTGAAAAAAACTCACTTAATTGTTAATGTCTCGAATTGTTATTATCATCGGATGTACAAAACATGTTTTACAAGTATTCACATTTAACGTACCTTGATTGAGTTTGAGGTAGTTGAACTAATTCGTGTCAAATAAGTGAAAATTGTGCTAGTTCAGAGCAATCTCTTTGATACGTTGCTTAAATCTCACGTAATTGTTAATTACTCGACTTGATATTATTGTTGGATCATCCATCATCCAGTGTCGCGAAGCATCAGCGTACAAGTCACAAAAAAGCTGATAAACACCGAACTTGTATCACCCTGTCTCTGCGGTTTTTGATTCGCTCTCTACAGTCGCTAACACCAGAAAAGACAGAATCCCATCATAGTCACCCGGTCACCCTTGTTTTGCTACAATCATCCTGACTTGGATACGGCTCATGTGAGTGTCATGACTCTCTCCGTCGCCTCAAGCAGATACACGCGCAACATCATGTAAAACTATGCATGTGTATCATCACAAGCACGGTACTACGTCATAAATCCTATTCGTTTTGCATAGCTCAGTTTAAACGCACACATTGAGCGCACCACGCAGTTTGTCCTGGCTACGGCAAACGCTCTCACTTCGCCCGTTATGCATTGTTGCTCAGAGAGATTGATTCTCTAGCAACCAGCCTGAAGCATACTCAGCAACTGCTATCGCTGCAAAGCTGCGAAGGGTGGAACCCACAACATGTTTGTCATTCCAGGCATGACATGCTATTTGGTTCGTATCACCTTGGGAAGGGTGACTCCAGAAAGCGGTTCAAGTGATTGTCTCGTGATGGTCGCGATTATTCGCAAGACTGGTTGGATAATAGAGTTAAAAAACTATAGAGGACGAATGTCGCTGCTGTTCCCTTTGTTCTCTTTCGCAAACATCCCGGGTATTTACCTGTCAAACTGCATACTTTTTCGCTTTGACATTTATATCCCTGCCTATCCCCGCCAGCAAAAGATGGAACAGCGACGCCAGCGACATTCTTCCTCTATAGTTTATTACCTCTATTGGTTGGATGTATAGAAAATGTTTTGCAAGTATTCACATCCAACGTACCTCGATCATATTTGACTTCGTTGAACTAATTGGTGTCATATAAGAGAATAAGTGGAAATTATGCTTGTTCAGAGTAATATTTAGGTACGTTGCATAAATTTCACTTAATTGTTAATTACTCGACTGACACCGACTGCGATACCAATTAGTTCAACTAAGTCAAATATCTAACAAGTCTGTCCTCAAAACAACATGTTTGAGTTAATACAGGATTGTTTCAAAAGTACCCTATCCCCTCTGAGATTCTTCTTTGCAGTTTCTTCTGAGATTCCTAGAGAGGGTCCACTTAGAGTTCTAAACTAAAAGTTCTTGGAGGCTGTAAAACGTGGAAGAATCCAGAAAAAAAATCTTGAAAGAATTTCCTAAAGGGATATCACAAGCAATTCCTGACGGAATTTATGAAAAAACCTGATGGAACTCCGGAAAAAAATACTGAAGGAAGATTCGTTCAAGAACTTCTGAGATTTCTCTAGGAACTCTCTCCAAGAATACTTCTCGAGCTCCTTCCGAGATGCGCCCCGGATCTATATCCGTGACTGATTTCCTTCGAGAACTCCTTCTTAGATTTCTCCAGGAACTCCTCCCGTGATGTCTCTATCCTATCCTGGTCATCCTATTCAATTTCATTCCTAAAAACCCTCAGATGTTTCTAATGGAAATCCCCGAGATGTTAATTACGGATTTCCTTCAGTTCTTCATTCCTTATAAAATTACTCCAGAGACCAAGCGTTCCGTATGGAATTCTTTTGTGAGTTTCCCATGAAATTCTAAGGAATCCCTCTCAAATTATTTTACTAATTTATACAGGAGTCCCTTCTGGGTATCCTCCAATAGTCGTAACAATTGTTCTGGAAATCCAAGAAAAAAAAACTTCTACCAATCTTAGAATAAACTCCTAAAGGAAGGAAATTCTAGAGCAATCTCAGATGGAACTCCTTGAGGTATCTCGGAAAGGATTACTGGAAGCTTCTCGGAGCTCCCGAAGCAATCTCGTGAGGAGTTCCAGGAGGAGTCCTGAAAACAACTACTGAAGAAATCCTAATGGAACCTCTTTATGAATCTTAGAAAAAAAACCCCTACAGGGAACTTCTGACAAAATCCTGAAAAAAAATATCTAGTCCAGTGAAGAGAATTGTCAGACAAAAGAGGCACAAAACAAGCAACAAAGAAGGTGCGACGATTACTCTTTATCCCTACTGGTAACAGATAATGACATGATCTCGAAATTTTTTGTTGCAGACAAAACGGAAGCTGAATTTGTTGCGTACTTTTCAACTCGTGAATAATCAATTATTGCTAACCCAAAGTCGAAACTGTTTGATGATAGAGCTTCACCAGAGTTGCAGTGTTTACCGACTCGAAGTTACCGTTCGAAAATCGCAATGCAAGGCTTAAAAATCTCTAAACTCGTGGTGTACGATGTTAATCCCATTATTTTCAAGTTGGGACAAACTTATGTCGCATGGGTTTGTTTGTCGCAACAAATACAGGTTGCGACATTGTCATTATTGTTGCGCGATGGTTGAATTTTGATTCACTGATCTAGTCACAATTAAAGGATGGGGATCTGGTAATTTTTCGACAACGATTTCAGGAAGCCTCGCCACCGCACAGTGGTCCAGATTTGAAAATACCTGGCAAAAATTACAAAATTAGAGTAGTCCGCTAGTTTTAGCCTAAATGTGTGTATTGTAACATTTTTTTTTTTTTTTTTATTATTATAGAGGTTTTAAACCTAGGTTCATTCGCCTCTTGGATATTGTAACATGAATTTGCTCTTAATTTCATGTTTATGGCATTTTCAAAATTTGTCTATTTGTTCGAACGAAATCCGAAAATGACTGTTTTTCATACATTTTGGCTTTCTAAACATCATCATGGCGCTAATGTTTTGGCAGTTCTTGGCAGATGCATTTTCCCTTAATAAATTCTACATACTTAAACGAACATTTCAGCGAAATATGCCCGAGGAGAGCAACGGAGAGCGATTTATGAGACACTTTAAGGTCGAAGTGTAAGAATTTTTCATACTAATGACTTGTAATGTCAATTTTGAAGCCAAAAGAGTTATTTTAATCTCTCGCGCCGTTGTAGATGCCTAATAATGCCTAATACACACTTTCTTATACACTTTTGTAAGCAATTGAATAACGAATATTAACAGACTTCTGAGAGGTTGAGTCGTATCTTACGAGGCTTGCCGAGTCGGATAAATACGAAGAGTGCTGAAAAAATCGTGTTTTGCAACGAGTACCATACAAAATGTTATGCAATGATTGTTTTCATTATGCAACCCATTTGGTTTGCGTAATATTCATAACGCAACTCAAATGGGTTGAATCCAAGAGAGAGGAGACAGATGACTACGATTGCGTGCTATTTAATGTCAAGGAGGACCTGTCACAAACTGTCACCGCAAACCGAACTGAAAATCGCACGTTGATTAAACGGGGTGGCCAAATATTCAAAAGATCTAATTTGAATTTCGCTCTGTTCGTTGAAATTAAAAAAGATAAAATTATTATGGCCAGTTTTTCTTAACCTGTGCAGTGAATACATTTATGTTCCATGCTCTGTCGCAGTGAACTCAATATGCAAATCATTTTTGACCAATAATATATTTTCAAACCATTTGTGCTTTGTACGCTGCGATAAAAAAAAAAGAAAAAAAAAACAAGAAAAAAATGTAAACATCGAGGCTGTCAGTGAGCTGTCTCCTCTCTCTCAGGTCAACGTGTATACACTCTACTAAGGTGGCGCAGTCCATGATATGTATAGGTAGTAGATGATAGTAGTAATCAGAAAATATGGTGACGTCACTATTTTTCTTCTACAAGGCACTGATATGTGATATTTCAAACAAACTTAATATAAAGATGAACTTTATGATTGAAATGAATGAATCTAATAAAAACGAATAGGAACAATTATGATTTATTTATTTCTGAAACAAAATTTCTTAACTTCAAATGTAAAATGGAAGTAGAGTGCTTTTGAATTGAGCATGTGGATAAATAACCATAGACTATCTACCGTTCGATCATGGAAGAGTTAAAGCACTGGGTTCATGTTTAAACCGGAATTGTATCGCCCCGAGCAAACTTTTTACATGTATTGAATTAAAAATAATAAAATCTATCCATTATCTACGGGAAAATAACGAAATATTGCCACTTTGAAGTTGTTATGAGCATTATATTCGTTTTTTTGTCTGTATTAACGAGATTTTTAACCCTAGGCTAGTTCATCTCGGATTATATTCGTTTTTATCTGAAAGAACATTGTGTTCCTAATGTTGCGGTATTTGTTACTATTGTTGCGGTATCCCATTGAAATCATATGGGATACCGCAACATTAGGAACACTACCGCAACAATAGGAACACAGCAGCAAACATACTAGGGGAAATATTTTTTTTAATTGGTTTTTGGGCAAATCTTAAGCACACAAATGGCGCAGTCTCATAAAAAATAAGCATTCGGGTAAGGGTGCCCATCGTTGTGGTATTAAGGTTAATTCATTTTAAAAACAATGATCGTACCATCTAATGAAGGGTTGCAAACCTTAGTTGGTAGTTTTCCATCCAAATTTGCTTGGAAAAATATAAAAACTATCGTTTCTCTCTGTTTTCGATCATAAATCGCTTACCACAACATTAGGCACACTGTTCCTATTATGGAGGTAAAATTTAATTTTGGTTCCTATTGTTGCGGTATCCCATTGAAATCATATGGGATACCGCAACATTGGGAACACAGCAGCAAAAAATTTAAGGAGAATATTTTTTTTTAAATAGGTTTTTGGGCAAATCTTAAGCACACAAATGGTGCAATCTCATAATTTAAGCATAATACATCTATTAAAAATGCCTTTTGGTAACATTTCAGTCGAAAAAGTGTTCAATTGCCACTACCGCAACATTAGGTACTACCACAACGAAAGGAACAATTACCCTATATAAAAACTTTTGAGGTTTTTCAGTTTGGGAAAACTATTTCGACAGCCTGTAGAAGCAGATTCAAGTTGGATCCAATAAGCCAGAATTCTTGATCCGATCTATCAGAAGCACTTTCTTCAACTCCAGCCTGCTTTAGTTTTTCACTTTTACTGCCTTGGTAGCTCGTTAGCAGATTGGTGACAATGTCTTTCCGCTCTTTGGTCTGATAACGTCGGCTTCGTGCACTGATTTCATCATCATTCAGGGGAACGAATTGTTGGAACCGTTCAAATAAAAAAAACATCGGTGAACATTTTCAGAACAAAACTAATGGAATTTGTGTCTTACCATCTTTGGTCAAAATGTTCCGACCAGTGGTCATTAGGCTTTTCTTTACGTTGCGTTTGTGATGAATACATCTGGGGCTAAATGCTGGGGGCACACGTAAATCTTTCGGGAACGTGTGCTGATGTAAACTTCGCGGTTTTTAGCATCTTCTGCTGAAATAGCATACACATTTACTGCACACCGCGACATTTTCGGTTGGTTTTGCTTTAATCGACGGAACTTGCACCAAAAAACTAAAAAAAAAACGTATTTTCCGCGGACTACTTTGCGTATAGTCTATTTTACGAAACGACAACAGTGTTGATATTGATATTAACACTCACGGGCATGGGCGCGACCTCCTGTCAAATTCCATTCATGAAATGAGCGATCAGCTGATCCGAAACGTCTCGTAAAATGGCTCATTCCCTTCAGTAGAGTTGGAATGAGCCATTTTACGAGACGTTTCGGATCAGCTGATCGCTCATTTTTGGCTCATTTCATTAATGAAAATTTGACAGGAGGTCGTGCCCATGCCCGTGAGTGTTAATATCAATATCAACACTGTTGTCGTTTCTTCTTCTTCTTGATTCTGGTGCTTTTTGCACAGAGCTAAAGAGCGGAAAAATGGCGCAGCGAACTAGCGCTATATTGCCAATGAGTTTTCGTTTATACTCCAATGGAGTTTACTTTCTGGTGAGTACACCACGAACACGACCGATCGTGTCGATCGCTGCTGTCGTACTGGTTGTCGTTTCGTAAAATAGACTATTCAAAACATGAACAAAAATAGTGACGTAGGCAACCCAAGCAATGCACATTCATTAACTTGACATAGATTTCACGCACACTACAACGCTGATCTGCGCCACCTTAGTAGAGTGTATACACGTTGCTCTCAGGTTGCATTATGAACATTACGCAACTATTTTTCATTATGCAACTCATTTCAGTTGCATAATGAATCAGTGCGGAAAAGTTGGCCATTTTGAAACCAGAATGAGTTATATGAACATGAAATTATCATACTGAATTGAATAAATATTTTTTTTATATGCATCCACCAACTTCCTTAAAGATTCCTTCTGACATCTAGGGTATTGGTTCCCTTATTAGGCATGTGGCTCTCATTCTCATCCTACGAAAAACAAAGGATTGAAGCACTGTTTGTTTTGTTTCTTATTTTTGTATTTTTTGTTAGAAGTGAGCACCCATGAAAACAGAAAGAACGGAATCAATCGGTGCCATAATCGCTTGTTTCGAATAGGAAGAATATGGAAGCGTGAGATTACTGGTGGCACCCCGAAAACATATTTCTTTAAAGTTTGCTATATAATTATTATTAATGTGACTATTTTTATAGAGATTTTCAGCCCTAGGCTGGTTCATCTTTCCAAAACTATGACGGGGGTTAAAAGGCAAAATAGGAGAACCCTGGCGCAGTCAGGAGGGGGGAGTGGTTTTAACAGAGTTATATGTGCGTAGTATGAGAACGCGAAAATAACTGGCAATTGGGGGGCTTAATTGCCTAGTCCGTGTCCAGCTGGATCTGTCATCGTCTAGTTTGGCGAGTCTTGTCAAAATCCATCGGGGTTCATTTTTGTTGCAGGCCAGTCTTCTTGGCTGCTTGGCACCAGTCGGCGGGATCTTTCGGGTAAGAAGTGTTTGTCTTGACCAGAGGAAGTGCTCCGTCACGACCGAGAGGAACCAGACTGACAGTTTCCTCGTTTCCCTTGATGCCGCAATACCCCGGCACCCACATGAGGGTGATCTCGTTTCGGCAAACGTTCAGCAACTCCTGAATCTTCTGGACGAAAGGATAGTTGCCGGTGGAGCGTCGAGTACACAGGCCGCATCCGACTCGCTTAGTAGTGGGGCCGAGCGACGATGAACAATGGCTTGCGATATTTCTGCCGCCTCGACTTAGAACAGTGAGCACAGTCTTTCTAGTCGATAGAACTTGACCATCATTTTCAGAGCCGTCGGTGTAGAGAATATCCGTTTCTCGGTCTTCTAGCAAACCTGTTTTGCGAAGCTCGTCCTGACGCCTTGTGGGTTCGCTTTCCTACGGAAGTGCTTCATAATCGTAACGTCCACCTTTGGTATCCCCGCCGCCCAGATTCTAGACGGTGATCCGGTGATATCCAGCCACCGGGGGAAACTGAGGAATGGCTAAGCTCGGTAGACTTGGTTACCGAAGAAGTCAACGGACCCATTATTAGGATCCTAAAATGAATGACATAATCCGGAGACAGCGGGTTAGATTCCAGTTCCGGTCAGGAATCACCTTCAGAAGCAAAAATATGGTATATGATAAACTTGTGCGGCTAGAACAGTTCTACAAGAATATCACGGAAAACCTGCTCTATCGCCAATTTTTTAGATAAATGTCATCAACAACCTTAGAAAATGTCATTTGATATTCATTATGAATATCAATTGGCATTTTTCGAAGATAGTAGATGACATGGACCTTAAAAATTAAGGTGAGAGCGGTTTTTCCGTGAATTTTTTGTAGAATTGGTCTAGCCGCAATAGTTTTTCATACACCATAAGTTTCAGTTCAGCTTCTGAAATGAGCTGTAGATGATTGAATTTAGATATGTCGAAATGACATTTTCAGCACTGGTAAGGACGAATAGCGACGATAGTCGAAAACGATGAGAAAAATTCCTTACACAATCAGAAATGGCTGTCATCATAAAATTAACAATAATAACCTCAACTCATCTCGAAACAATGGTTCTTTTTTACGTAATGTCGTTTTTTATTGCAATTACAAGAGTTAAACATTTTTGTTTGTTTCTCCACATTTCAAGTTTCGTTCGCCGGTCCGATTTGGCCGCCACCACTCACTCACTCCCACAGATGCAACAACAACATCATCATCATCGGTGGTGGTGGTGGTTTCAATCGGCGAACCAATCATCACCCAGAGGAGGTGAATCTGCGCGGTTGGGCTGTGTATGTATGTGTGTGTGTGAGTTTTTCTTCCTCTTTGTGGATGAGTGTTAGTTTCTCTGCGTTTCATTTCATTTATTTTTCACTAATCAGAACAATTCAACGAGTTTTATCAGTTATCTTCTCCTTTCGCGATCATCATCATCTAGTTGCATCTTTGTTTTCATCTAATTTGCTTAACATTCTCTGTTTGTTTGCTTTTAGTTTCTTTTATTCTGTTTTTGTGATCATATATACATATAGTCATCGTCAGTTTCTTGTTTCATCTTAACGGTTTTTTCTTTTTATTTGCTCTAGCCAAATGATCTCATTTTAATATAAAACTTGGGATTTCGTTTTAAGGCAGCTTTCTAATTCAATTACAATATATTTTACTTTTATCCTTCCTTGTTGTCTCACACTTAAGTAGAGATTTTTTTCCCGATTTCAATTGGTGTGAGTTCAAAGGGGTTTTGCGAAATGAAAAGAAGAAGCTGAAGGATGCTCTAAACAGTAGAATTTGTCTACGGCAGAGATCGGAGGAAAGTGATGCGATTTTGACCTACTACCCAATCGATTAGAAGGTAGTTGAAGTGAACGAATGCCAATCTAGTTAAGTAGTGGAAAAGTGATTAACTGTTTTGTCATTATAGTTGCCGTTTATTTCGGTTTGATCTGTTCTCTATAATACCTATACTTCATTTTTTTATGCTCATTACACTCGACCACCGTCAGCCGAGTGAGTGGGAACAATGACCGCATTCTATTACCATTATTATTGTTACGTTTGACTGTTATAGGTGGATATGATGTATGGTGGATGGCCTTGGGGTAGGAGAGGGGTCGGTTTTTGTAAAATTTTGGCACGAATATCAAGTCGGTTCTCGTCAATGAAAACAAACAAAGGCGTCTTGGTATATCGATATTTGTTTGAATGGGGAATACCACCATTTGGCCTAATGCTGTTTAGTGTAAGGTTGCTCCTATGTCATCAACCAGCTACGATTGGCCAATGGGAGTACTCCCACTTTCAGGAAGTGCCCCCATTTGGCATAACGCCATTTACCATAATGTCTGAGAGACGTTATGCCAAATGGGATACTCCCCCACTTTCGAGGGATCGAATTCTGTTTCGGAATTCCTACCTGGCGTGAGATGATTCCGAGCGAACAAAGCCGGATGCAGTTCTTAACTCTTCCTTAATTTGCACTATTTATATACTAATAAAAACAAAGAAAAAATGGTGTCAGCGCTTGCACTTGGGGGGACCTAATCATTTCGTGAGGAGGGATGAGTGAGTTAGAATTGAAGTCGTCTAAAAACCATAACTTTAATTACTTATTCGGTTAATTTAAAAACAATGTTACATATTTCGAGTTTATTGTATTTTGTTGTTTTAACGCTAGGCGAGTTAGTTCACGTTCACTTTCATTTTGTGTTTGTCTCGTACGATGACTGGTTATTGAGAGTTAGAGAGAGAGAGGCTGTAAGTGTTGAGACAGGTTCGGGGTCATTACTAGGGGGAAAATACGTTGATGATTGTCCAAAATTAGACTAACAACACTTTTTGCTTTGATTTTGCGTATGATGAGGTGACTGCGCATATGCTTATAAATGCCGTTGGATTCTTCCCAAAAACCGATGCGCATTCTATTCTAATTATGAAAATCTTCCTGAAAGCTTTTCGACCAATGGGCGGGGTTTTGAAATAGGGAGGGCCTACGTAGGATTCGCGAGCTGTTCGCGAACTATTTCTGAACTTTCAATAGGTTTTTCGTTTTTATTTTACATTTTTCATTTCATTTTCAATGTATGCAGTGTTTTATATAGTTTAATCCGGTTCTCATTAGATATATAATTTATATATGCGTTTCTTTTATATAAATATATTGATTTAATAAACATTCATTAATAAGTAATAAGCTTATTATTTTCGAACAAAATAATTTAAATAAATGTCCATATTTAATGCAAATTTTCCTCTTAAAAATCTTACTCACCTTACGCTCGTACTCGTATCAATATATCAATATATAATTTAAAAATAATAATAAACAACAACATGTTTACACTTTGTTTTCTCCATTTTTTTTCTTGCATTTCATTTACCGCTAGCAGCCAAATTGCTATATTGATTTGATGCACAACTGCGCGCAACTACTACCCCGCAAAATGTGTAATCACATCCAGGGTCTTAAACAAGTGTGAATGACTAATGGTGTGTGTGTAAGTGTGTGTATGTGTGTAAGTTCCTTCGTGAGACAGAATGTACGTGTTCCTTCACCATTCACCACCATATTTTTTTTCTCTTTTCTTTTTCTCCTATCGGTTTAGTTGTTCATCTTTCTCCGGGCCCTATTCATTTACCGTCCATACAGGGCTACCGTCAATGGTGATATCCGGATCGGGAAACGGGCCGGGCGCGCATATTTGGTGGCAGCGTCCACGTGATATTCGCTTGAGGTCATAGAGATTCCTTGGACGGCACCCAGATGGTTGGGCCACTCTGGGACCAGATTACGTTCTTCACCTTGCTGTAGATCTCCTCGATGGTGTCGCCTTGGACGAGTGCTGTGGGGGGATTCGCGAGTGGGTGGGGTGGATGGACGGGAAGAAGATACGACACATGAATAACTATTCCGAGGGAAATGTGTTTGGGGAACAGATCGCCATTTTGAAATCTGGTTCACCAAAGCTATGGAGTTCATTGGCTGTTTACTTCTACTCGACCACGATTGAGTCCATCAACAATTAAATGTAAAATTTCACGGTCGCCATGTTTAAATGTATGTACAATTACGGTCGCCATGTTCAAACGTATGATGTAATCACGGTCGCCATGTTTAAATGTTTTGTGTTGTCATGGTCGCCATATTCATATATATGATGAAGTCACGGTCGCCATGTTAAATATCACTATCTTTGAAGAATGTCAATAGGAAGTAAGCAGCTGCGCCTATGCTAAAGTGCCGGTAGTGGCGCTTTTCTGATAAATGCGGTAAACGTGATAACAGTGTAAACAAGCAGAAAAGTTTGCGCTACGGAATCATAGACGGCGCTCGTGTTCCATGTGTTTTTCACATATACAGCGGCGCCGCCTGGCACCTATCCACTCGAAACATCATGCGCAACACGGGTGAAAAATGCCAGTCAGAAAAAAAGAAGTAAACAACTTGAAATTTGTATGGTGATGTAATCAATTCTCTGTTACTGCAATGAATCCAGAAGAAACGCGTAGGTATAATGATTTTGATTCTAATTTGCAACTGGGGTAACCCAAGGCACAAATCGCTGCGATGCGGAACGAGTGCAAGCCAATGATTTGTCCATACAAGAAAAATGATTTTACTTTTAATGTGGTGGCGCCATCTCTGAGAAAAACAAGCTTTGATTTCTTACTATTGATATTCATGGTGAATATCAATCGGCATTGTATCTTGTCCGTGACATTTACCTTAAATATTCGAAAAAGAGCGAGTTTCCATTACTTTCTTGTTGTAGAACTGGTCTAATCGCACACGTTTTTCATATACCATATCCGAAGGTTCAGCTTTTGAAATGAGCTGCAGGTGGTTGAATTTAGATATATCGAAATGACATTTTCAGCACTGAGTCAGAGTCGATATAAATCTGGATTTTCAGATGAAAGCGCATGCTCCCGGAGTTTCACCCGAAATAGATTTCTCACGAAGTTCCTCCAGAGATTTTGGGATTTTCTCATGGATTTATCGCACGATTTCTCCTTGTTTTGTCTCCTAGATTTCTCACCACAATTTCTCATAGTATGATTGAGAAGGAATCGTATGAAGAACTTCGGGAGAAATTACAGGAAAACTTCTAAGAGAAATCCTTGGCGCAATCAGTGAAGATATTTCGAAAGGAGTCCCGGAAGAAATCCCTGGTAAACCTCTGCGTGTAATCTTGAGAGAAATTCTAAAAGAAATCCCAAGAAAATCTGTTAAAGAAATCTCGTGAGGAACTCTAGGAAAATCAAAGGAGGCAGTGCAGGACTCTCGGAAGTCCTTGAAGAAGTTTTCGAAGTAATCCAAAGTAATCCTCAGAAAAAAAAATCGGGAGAAACTGCTGTAGTAGGTGCGGGAGAAACTCTGGGAGAAAATTTTTCTGAGATATTCTGCGGAGAAATCCCGCGAAAATCACAGAAACATTTCTTGGAAGAAACTCCTGCAGCAACCCTGGGATGAACTTCTGCAGAAATCTCGTGGAAACCCCTGGCGATATCTCGAAAGGAATCTCGGCGAGAGGTATTCTTGAAAAAAAAATCCTAGGAGAATCACAGGGTGCAAATAGCAAATAACAGCATCCTAAGCAAATTTCAAAATAAAACGCGGAATTAATCTGGCGAGAAATCCTGAAATTCCAGAAGGAATATCTGTACGTTTCCTTGCAGGGTGTCTACTCAAAATAAAATTCCCTGAGCTTACCAGGTTTCTACAGGGGATTTATATTTCAAAAATTGGACTAATTTTCATAAAATTTCACAAAAATAAGGTAAAATTTTAAAAAGAAGTTGCGTAATATTTGTTATTTAAAAAAAAACTCCACCAAATCGCTGAGTTCTTCCAAAGACTTTTTTTTGCATTCTTCGGATAGCTTGGCTATTCCGTTGAATACTTTTCAAAAATGCTTTCAATGATTAATGATTGATGAATTAATGAGAGAATTCAGAGATTTGTTAAGAAATTTTATTGAACATCTTTCAAGATTTCGTTTCCAAATTTCTTTGAGGATTTCTCTTTAATTTTTTTCCATAATTTTTCCTCAATTTTTTTTCGGGACGTATTTGATCCCATACATAGTTTCTTTCGAAATGTTTTCGGGGTTTTAACGGGATTTTAAATTCAGGGTTTCTGCGGGAATACCTCCTGGAATTCCATTCAAAGGTTTTCCCGATAAGCTTCTAGAATTTCTTGCAGGATTCTTCCAAAAAAAATCTTTAACAAATTATCCCAAGTTCCTTCATGATTTCTTTCTTAATAGTTTTCCGGAATAGCTTTCCAGCAGCTTCTTTCAGGATTTTGGCGACATTCTTGTAGAAAGTCTTTCAGGGATTTCTCGTGGGGTTTCATCCATAGTTCCTCCGGGATTTCCCTTAGAGGTTTTCCTCTCGGGATTACTCCCAGAGCTGTTTTCTAAGATGTTTCAGGATTTCTTCCGAAATTCCTCTCCAGTAGCCAAGTCTTGGAGAAGATTCTAGCAAGATTTCATCTGGATTCATTCCGATGCTTTTTTTCGGGAATTTCTTACAAAGAATTTTGCATGTTATCCTAGGAGACATTCCAAGAAAAATTTCTGGAAATATCTCTGCAAGAACTTCGGAAGCAACTACAAATTGAGTAAATCCCATAAGGAGAAAATATCAGGAAAATTTTCTATTAGAGATGCCGAGAAGAACTGAGGGTATAATCCTGAGAAAAAATCTAAAAAAAATAGTCTTAAGAGGATCACTGCAAGAAACTCTGCAAACCACTATGAGCAAAAACTTAGAAAAAGCTCTGAAGAAATATTAGCAATAGCTCCTATAGGAATTCCAAAAGGCACTCAGGAAAAAAAACACAGGAAGAAATCTACTAAAAGAGAAGTCCTGGTAGAAACTCCGAAAAAATCTCAGATGAAACGCCAAAAGAAATCCTGTGAGAATCTTAAGGAACTATACCAGCTGAAATCCAGGGATAAACACAAGAAGAAAGCTCACGAAAATTTCTTGAAGAAATTACAGGAGAAACATCTGAAGAAATCCCGGGAGGAACTCCTGTGGAGCGGACCTGGTGTGATGGTTAGAACAGTTGACTATCACGCCGAGGACCTGGGATCGAATCCCACTCCCGACAAACTCGCAAAATGTGAGTTCTTCCTTCGGAAGGGAAGTAAAGTGTGGGTCCCGAGATGAACTAGCCTAGGGTTCAAAATCTCGTTAATACAGATAAAAAAAAACTCCTGCAGAAAATTCGTGAAAAGCCCCCTTTATAAATCCTTGGAGAAGCTCTAGGGTGCGGGCGCCGGTTTTGGCCAGTCTAAGGGAACTCATTTTTATAAAAATAACCAATAATTCAATGAAAACAACCAATGTGTTATTGTGCCTTGCAAGATAAATCCGCGAAACGCGTTTGTCTTCTTCTTTTCCATCAAGTTGTCAAAATATGAGCGCACCACTATGAGCGACCTGATGGTCAGAAATTCTGCATGCGGCGCTCATATTAAATCCACATGAGGCTGCGGCGATATGGCCGCGAGGAGATGCACGCGATTCAGACGCAATGTGGAAATGGAAAAGATGACGCCGCATCCTCCTTCAGCATTACCAAATAACATCCCGATTATTAAACACAAAGCCGACGAGGTGATGCGTATGCGTAGTGAAACAATATCGCGATAAATATTATTACGATTTCTGGCCTCCTGAGTTGCCATTGTGCCAACTGTTGTTTTGATATGAACGGCCTGAAGGCTGCTGCGATGCTGCTGGGTGGGTGACAGTGTCTGTTCGATTTTGACATTGCGTCTGTATCGCGGGTATCTCTTAGCGGCCATATCGCCGCCGCCCAATGTGGATTTATTATGAGCGCCGCAATAAATGAAAGGTTTCAATCTATATTTTGTAGGAAAAATGTAAAAATCAAGCTAATACTTGATTTTTGCATTAAAAGTAGCACTGGCCAAAATAGAAGCATTGCCGCAGTTATGGCCATATTCTCAGCTTTGGTTTCTATTTTGGCCAATCACGTGTATTTCTTATGGGAGTGGCCAAATTAGAAGCACCCTGGCCAAAATAGATATATGGGAGCTGATTTTTTAAAGAAATATATTTTTTTCTTCCAGTTTTTAATCAAAATGTATGGTTTTCACGGCTGTAATCATCATATTATATTAGAATCTACTAGTAAAAAATAAATTTATGCCGATTTAGATCGTAACAGGCTGAATACCGCACTATGGCCAAAACTCCGGGCTGGCCAAAACTGAAGCTTCTACCCTACTAGAATTTCGATGAAACTCTGGAAGAAATTCCGAGACGATCTCCAAGGGAGTTCTCAAGATTAAAACCGGAAAATCATCCCAATACCAAGCAAAACTCTATGAGAAAATCCGCGACAACATCTGAGTTAAATCCTTAGAGAAACTCTTGTGGAGATCTCGGAATGAATTACGGAAGAAACCCAACAACAATTTCTTTGGACAAAACGTAGGAGGAGCTCCGAAAGACTCTGGGAGCAATAACGGGAAAACCTTTGCAAGAAATTCTGTAGGATCCCCGTGAGGAACTCCAGGAGAAATCGGTTGGAATTCAGTAATCCTGGAAGATTCTCTAAGAATAATTCTAGACAGAATTGTACGAATCTTTGAAAAATTCCAGTAGGAATTCGGAAAAATCTCCAGGAAGAACTCAAAAAGGAATACTAAGAAAAATGGCATGAAAAAATACGGAAGAAAATTTCTGGAAAGCACTCCAAGAGGTTTCTATCGAGAAGTTCAGGAGTTTCAGGAAAAATCCTTGTAGAGGAATTTCTAGATGGCTTTTAACTTCAAGTGCGTTCATGTGGAATTTGCAGCATCTCATCGGAATCGTCGGCTTGTCGAAAATATCTGCAAGAGCTAGATCTAGGAGCCTCTCTCTTGTTCCTCTAGCATGGTTATCCAGATTCCTTCTTGATTAAACTTGCTTTTCGAATAATCTTTCGGATTAATCTTCAGTGAACAGTTCTTCGAGAAATTAGGGTCAGATTTCTTCAAATTTCATGAGATTTCGTCTTCGAATTCCTTAAAAAATACAATAAGAATTGCTTCCGAAATTATATCTAGGAGTCCATCTTGAATGTATGCCGAATTCATTGAATTTCCTTCAAATTTTCTTTCGAATTTCACCCAGAATCCTTCCTACAATTTCTCTCGAGATTCCTTCTTGAATTCAGACTGGATTGTTTCTTTGAACTCTTCTCGGAATTTTCCTGGAGTTCCAGGCGAAATTCGGCCCAGATTATTTCCGAGATTTAGCTCACGATTTCATTAGTTTTTTTCTCTCCTAGGATTCATACCGTAATTCCTCTCAGTATGATTCCAAGAGAACTGCAGGTAGAACTTCGAGGAAAGAGATATCCCGGAAGGACCTTTGGCAGAGATTTTGAACGGGACTTCGGAGAAAATCTTTGGTAAACCTCTGGGAGAAATCTTGAGAGCAATTCTGAAAGTAATCCCGGATAACGCTCGAGAGAAATCCCAGGAGCAACTATTTTATGAATCCTCGAATTATTTATCACAGTAGAAATTCCAGGAACTCTTAAAGAAGTCCCAATAGAATCTATAATAGAAATCCCGATAGATACTCTGAGCAAGATCCCAGACAAGCCTCTAGTAGAAACCTAAGAAGGAACCCAATAAGACATGCCGGGATAAACCTTCGGGAAATTCTGGAGAGTTTCTGTAAAAAAATCTAAACGAAACTCTGGGAGAAATCTTGAGAGAACTTCTGAGAGTAATCCCGGATAACTTTCTAGAGAAATCCCAGGAGCAAACATTTTATAAATCCTCGAATCATTTATCATTTATAATTCCAGGAGGAACATTTAAAAAAGTTCTTCGGCAATGAAAAGGCTAGTAAGTCGTCACCGTTGTTCTTTCAGACGAAGACGATTTTATTGTTTTCTTCGTGCAGCGGTGACGAGAACAGAAAAGATAACTTTTGATGATTTTGTAGTCTCAGGTTTCAGCAAATATTGTATCAAAGTTGCTTCAATCAGTTTTCTCGCAAAAACCTTCGAGAGGTTATTGCGTAGCGATCCCAATCATTCTTCTGCGAATTCTTTTAGACAATCTCTACAGAAAGAGTTCATTTGGGGATTATACTAGAAACTTCACAATAAGTTTATCCGGGTAGTTCTCTCAGGAATTGCTTCGGAAGATTCACCTGGAACTTCTTGAGGAATACTTTCAAGTATATCCCCACGAAATCTGTCAGAAAATTCTACAGAACTTCCACCGCCAATTACTTTTCAAGAAATAGAAGTTTGTCAAAGAGGTCCTTGGCCAGTCTCAAAGATTACCTGCAATGGTGCCTCTACAGGAGTTTTTCCACGAATTCCTCCAAAAATTGTTCAGCAGATCATCGGGGATTTACTCCAATACTTACTCTGGGACTTTTTCATAGAAATTACTGGAGACTTGGAAAAACACTTGGAGTACCTACTTCTCTTTCGTCTTTTCTGAACAAATCTAGGTTGGGCTTCAGAGGAATAATTCATAAATGGTTTGCTGTGGGATTTCTAAAGAAGAACCGAGAGTAATGTTTGGAGAGATCCTAGGAGGAAATCTTAAAAAAAAGTTCCTAAAAAATTGATGAATTCCACAAAAACCCTTCTGGAGGATCATTTTGAGAAGTCCCTGATCGAGCTACTGATTCAGTAATCACTGGTGAAACTTTTGGCGTTCCTGGAGAAATCACTGAAGTATCCACTGGAGAATCCCACAAAAAAACTCATAAAAGAACTTCTTCTGCAGTAATCTCCGAAAGAACTCCTGCTTGAAGAAGACCAAGAAAAACATGTAGAACTTCTAGAAGAAACTACTTCTAAAATTGTCTAAACAGCTCCTAGAGGAATTTCTAAGGGACGCTTCATAGAAGAATCTTTAGAATTCCTTTAATGAAAAGCAGGTGGGGTTTCTAGGATAGCATTTATAGAAATTTTCTGAAGAAAATTCATAAACTGGTAAGAATTCTTTGTTTAGCGCTTAGATCACCTTCAAAGAAATTGTTTTGAAACTCTGATCAACCATTAGCATATTCGTTCTAAAAACTTTCCACTTACCTGTGAAATATTCACCGAATTCATGCTCCATTTTGAGTGCCCTCTCGTAAGTCTTTTTGGCCTGTTCTTCAGTCATTCGTCGGTTCATTTCCCTGAAAAAAAACGCCATATTCTTAAAACATCAGGTACCTTTGCATTTCCCAAAACGGAAACCTACATTATCGATTCCACCGATTTCGGCTTGATGAACACCGCGATCGGGAAGAGCTGCGCCACCTGCAACCGCTTGATCGCATTGCCCGACACGTCCAGAATGCAGTGTTTGCCCTTCTCGGCCACCTCCCGAACGGAGGCCACCGACGTGCCGTACAGGTTGTCGTTGTACTGGCCCGCCTCGATGAACAGATGGTTCTGGATGTCCTTCTCCATCTGTTCCCGGGACGCCACGAAGTGATAGTCCCGCCCATCCACTTCGTAGTCCCGCTTCGGTCTGGTGGTATCTGTAAAACCGAACGCTCGTTGATAAAATGTTCTGAAACTAATTGGATGCTTTTCAACTTACGAGGAACGCAGGAACCGAACTTGTTCGGATACTCCGAGATGAGGTCATCGTTGATGCGATCTTTCAGCGGGCCCAAGATGATAACCGGGCGGGTGTAGCTGATCTGCAGGCGCTGGACCGACTCGTACGAGAGGATGTTCTCCTCAGCTGTATTCGTGGGGGAAAAATAAAAAGAAAACGATCCAAAACTGAATTTCATCGTTTCTACACAACGACGCGGGTGATAGGCTGACTGCAAGCAAAGTCCCCAACGCACCACTAAAACCGTTAAACTGCTCAAGTGAACCTGGAGATCATTCCCATTGATTGCCGGGGGGTGCGATTTGCGGAATTTGGACCCGAGTGCGAATTTGCGGAACACTGATCGAGGGTAAAACGGACGACCGGACGTTCCGTCCGTGATGCTTCGTTAGTAATTTCGAAAGAAAGATTCAACAGAATTTACACTGAAACGAAACATCAATCGAGATTCGGAAAGGGAGCTCGAGCACAGCCATTATAGGGAAGTAGGTAGTTGAGCAGTTTAATGATGATCAGTAGGCGATGAGAACAACAACATTGATCGATATAATGGGAAACGTGAGCCATCTCAGTTGGGGATGCAATGCCTTTCTAGGTTATAAGACAACAATTAAAGTAGTTTTGGTATTACATACATTCCGTCAGTGATGGGGAGGAACAAGGGGGACGATTAGATACGGGATAGTTAAACGGTCGAGACAAAAAAAAAGTTTATGTAGAATTTTAAGGTGGATTATGTTGATTTGTTCATTTACCCCAATAACTGTTAGATTTATTAATAGATTAGGTATTAATTTAATGGTTTTATTGTTTAAAACGAGTTACTATGTTATACCTGCAAGTAGTTTGCCGTAACTGAGCCACATACTTGTGCCTAACAATGAAAATGTCACTTGACTTGTGACATAAAACAAATATTCTCATCAAGAGAAATAAGACATGTCTTTGATAGCCAGTAAATAATATCATACACAGCTAATCGCGTTCGATAATTTTTACCGAAATCTCAATTGCTGAACGTTTGGTAATGGATTTTACCGGAATTCTGTAAAAATTACAAAATTTCGGTAAAATATTATCGTTTATCTGTCAAACTTTAACAAAGTTCGGTAAATGTTGCCAGTTTACCGATTTTTTCGGTAAACAAAACTTAACGGTTGAGATTTCGGTAAAATATTACCGAAGTCGGTGATTTTATCTAAGTCTGTATAAATTATCATGATTTTTTCAAAGTGTTGCAACTTTTGAAATCGGAAACATCCTGAAGGTTTTCTTTGTGCATTTGAAAGAGGAACAATAGTTTTATCGTACACTAAAAGAAGATTTCCCGGAAACAGCCGGAAAATCAACTTGTTTCATTTTGAATACATGGTAAAGGATTCCATCAAATATTTTTTTCATTATGTTTCATATATTGTATGGAAAACATAATGTCAATTTGTTTGGGTTTCAAATAAACAGAATAACAACATTAACCTTCTTTAACAAACTGCATCGTTGAATTGATTGATAATCAATTTTATTCACTTTTTACGGTCAAAACTTGCACGCACTGTGAGTTATATCAAAAAAACGGCTAAAATCCAATTGATTTATTTTGTGTTTTCCCCCTTATGATCAGATTTCGATATGATTTACTCCAATGTGTTGCGTTC
This sequence comes from Aedes albopictus, assembly GCF_035046485.1. NCBI lineage: Eukaryota > Metazoa > Arthropoda > Insecta > Diptera > Culicidae > Aedes > Aedes albopictus. Next base: position 8,473,844 of record NC_085136.1, on the reverse strand, counting down.
CAAGACGTTTCAGGTAGTACAAGGGGGATTTCAAGGAAATTTCAAGGCGTGTCTAAAGCGCTGTTTGCAGTTCAGAAGGAATTTTTCGGCCTATCTTGATGCATGGGAAATTCCTTGCCTGAATCGCCCAAGAAACCGTTTTTCGTCGATCATAGTACGCAGTTGCGAAGAAATGACAGTTCAAATGGCAGTCACCGTGGAAAGTTTCTGCCAGGAATCGGTCAAGAAGTTTCTAGAGCGATTCCTTTCAAACACCAAACTAGGCTTAATGGTTTTAAAGGGATTCGAAACCGGAAACCAATTTTTCAGGAAATTGCAGGGTGCTCTCAAGGCGCCTTCAAAGATATTTTAGAGGGGTTTCAAGGCGTTACAATGCGTTTCAAGACATTTTAGAAGAGGTTTCGGAAAGGAATGAAGCGTTTCAAGCCGTTTTATGGGATGTCAGGCTGTAAGGCGTTTTAGAGGGGATTAGAACTGGATTTAAGAAGGTTTAAGGGATGCTTTCAAGGGCAGGGTGGCCACACAAAATCAAAATTTAAATTCCCGCATTTTTCCCGACTTTTTCCCGCATTAATTTTGAATTTTCCCAACTTTTCTTTATATAGGTATTACCCGTTGCAAGAAAATAGAGAGCGAAAAAGGTGCGAAATCGCTCATGGACCTCCGCTGGTATGTTTAATCGTTATGGTGTCTTCTACAATAAGTGCGCGAATTGACCAAGGAATACTGCGCCGAAAACACCGCAATGATTTTTATTACAGGCGGAGATGTATGGGCGCTTGCGCGTACAAATTTTCGCGCAACGCATAATACCTGTTGAGATTATAATACATCCAAGCTTTCAAGTGGATCTGTAATCTTAGTGCTATATTTACAGTGTCATTGTCATACTAAAGCCTTCAGTACACGCTTTGCCAAGTGTGCAAATTTTCCGCACGCATAACCCAGCAGGCCAACAGCGGTCGCAACATTGACAAAACATCGGGAATGTTACGTTTTTGAATAGCTTACTTGGAAACTTGCGAATTTTTTTTGGTGGAACCTAAAGAATAGTGAATACATCTTCTCAAACAAATTATGGTCATCTTTTTTAGTTAAATTCCTCTAGGAATGCAAAATAAATTGAGAAGCATTCAAAACATTGGATTAATTCTCCTTATAAGGGAAACAAAAAAATGCTCAGATAGGCCTTTGAGAAATGGGCTAAAATTCTTCCAGTACTTGAGGCATTCTTCTGCCCTTTAAGATTTCCGTAACAATTTCCACCGAAAACACCGCACAGGTGTTTCTTTTATTCAAAAATGTCATAAGCAATTCTTCATATTCGCATTAGGAAATAGGTCAAAACACGTTTACAAAGATCACATTTCAAACAAGAAGTTTCACATGTTTTGCATTAGTTACACTAAGAGTTTTTCTAGATTTTTTTTAACTCTACTGAAAACAACTTACAGGTCGGACTCGTGGACGTGTTTCTGGGGAGCGGAGAGTTGTATAAAGCTGAATTTTTTTCAAGCCAACCTTGATTAGTAATTGTAATTGTAATTTATTTAGTACTAGCTGTCCCGGCAAACGTTGTCTTGCCAAACTGTGGTGGTTTGACAACTGTTGAACTCATAACGTCACCGCACTCTAGATTGGTTTCATTTCGATCGTGTTGATTTCCTTCCCAACTCATGAAAAATCAGTACTTTATCATTTTTTTTTTACTTTTCTAGTTGATTTTCGTAACTTTTTGTACATATAAACACAGCCACCACGAATACGAACCGAACCGTGCAAGACTCATGCTGATTGGTTCACCCATTCTTGAGTTTTGTTGCCTCAAAGGGAATTCAAACTCATTTTTATATATATAGACTAGCTGTCCCGGCAAACTTTGTCTTGCCGTCTTGTGGTGGTTTGACAACTGTTGAGCTCAAAATAACACCGCCCTCTAGATTGATTTAATTTCGATCGTGTAGATTTTCTTCCCAGCTCATGAAAAATCTGTATTTTATCAATTTTCTTACTTTTCTAGTTGGGTTTCGTAACTTTTTGTACATATAAACACAGCCACCATGAATACGAACCGAACCGTGCAAAAATCATGCCAACCGGTTCATCCGTTCGTGAGTTTTGTTGCCTCAAAGAAACTTCAAACTCATTTTTATATATATAGACTAGCTGTCCCGGCAAACTTTGTCTTGCCGTCTTGGGGGTGGTTTGACAACTATTGAGCTCAAAATACCACCGCACTCTTGATTGATTTCATTTCGATCATGTTGATTTCCTTCCCAGCTCATAGAAAATCAGTACTTTATCATTTTTGTTACTTTTCTAGTTGATTTTCGTAACTTTTTGTGCATATAAACACAGCCACCACGAATACGAACCGAACCGTGCAAGAGTCATGCTGATCGGTTCATCCGTTCTTGAGTTTTGTTGCCTCAAAGGAATTTCAAACTCATTTTTATATATATAGATAAACGATACCCTGTTGGTATTACCATTTGCCTGGTAATCAATCAGTAATCATATTATTGATTAGTAATCATATATATATATTCTTGGGGAGCTCCGGGACCGGGCGGGGCTCCGGATGGTCGAGTATATCGAATTACATTACAGAGTTATATTGCATATTGGTTCACCAGTCCTCTCAATTGCGAGGTAACACACTCTTGTATCATAAGACATGCTTTAAACTCTTGAGAATGTTCAAGGTCTCACCATTCTTCCAAAGTGAGAGGTGGCACAATTGAATGTACCTTAAAACGGGGTATCTTTGATAATGCGGGTAACTTTGATAGTGCGGCAGGCATTGTGTAATTTATCTTATAACTATGATTCCTTCACCAGTTAAGAAAAAGGTAAACGTAAATCAATTCTATACATATGAAAGTTCATCTTAGACGTACTTTCATTAAAATCTAGTTTATATTCAACTTTTTGGACAAAAAATAAAAAATGTTGATATTTTTGTCATTTGTCAACCCCTTCAAACAATCTGCTATACGACTTCGTTACAACTATTTTTTTCAATGAATGGACTCTTATTCTCGATAGATTTATCATAGTAGATTCCAAATCTGGCCTTGAATCTCTTAACGAAGTGTGTTTTTACGAAATGGAAGCAATTTTGTAAAATGGGATATTAATCTCCATACATTGATAAACGCCTCAAAGTATGCAATGCCTTTGTAATTTCATGTAGATAAATATGTGTTGTTCAAAATTTGTTAATAAAACATTAAAAACTACCCAAAAAAAGAAAACTAACCATGAATAGCATGTAATCAAATGTTGATGTACCGTTAAGAATTTATTATTATAAAGATAATGACTTTTGTTAGCTAAATTTATTGTGTTTTGCGCTCAATACTCCACAAACTCATTTTTATATGTAGAATTTAGTGAAAAATCAATGTTTGCTATTAAAATTCTATCTAATATATTCCACAAGTCTTCTCTCATCATGTTCATACTCCTACGATTTCAATCTGTGACTATTTTTTTAGATTTGATGTGTTTTTAGGGCATTATCAAAGTAACCCCAAAATGACAATCTGATTTTCGGTTATACGAAAAACTAAAAGTTATCCAAAATATTTCAGATTATCGAATCTTTTAATTGCAATTGATAACTGATACCCCAGTACTTGTTTTAACAATATAAAACTCGGAGAAATACTGCTACATGTAAAAATATTGAGAAAATTCGCTGAAAAACTATCAAAGTTACCCCATTTTACGGTATGTGTTTTGTATATGCTCACGATTACATTGATCCTATCGCTTACCAAAGTGAATCCTGATCTATGTAACTATCCACTCCTACATACTAACAAAACCTCCTTCACGTGACAACTGTGGAGGGTCCAGTAGTACATATAACCTCTAGTAGCAACGGTTGTCAAACTAACATTCCTTCCCTTCCCCGGTTGATCGTAAGGACGTGGCCGGCGCCGTTATTGACCGAATGAAATTTTAACTCTCGGAACGTGTACATTGAAGAAGGTGTGCTAGTCCCAGGCCGCATCTATTGGTTCTCTGTGCAATTCTGCCAGCTCTGGTCAATCACGGAGTAGCAACTGCCAAGTCTTACCTCCAGAATCAGTTGTTTTGGACTCCTAGAAGCTACGTTCAAAATTTGGGCAAAACCAATTAAGCCTAATTACAGCGCCACCAAGCGGCAAAATGCGAAAACTTAAAATTTCTGCATACATTTGGCCAAGTTTTCCCATACAAACTTCAAGCGTTTTGAGCGCCCCCTTAGGCTTAATTGATTTTGCTCAAATTTTGAGCGTAGCTTCTGGGAGTCCAAAACAACTGATTTTGGAGGTAAGACTTGGCATTTTTCGAAATTTTTGTTTTTCATACAAGTGTAGGCCACCCTAATGATCATGCTCATTTTTTTTATCTCTACTGAAAACACGCCAGGAGTCTCTTCAAGTGTTTCGTCATAAATTTCAGAGCTGCTACACGTTCAGTGAATATTGTAATAAAAATCCGCCAGATGTTCTTTTGAAACGATTGAATTTTTAATTCCTTTAGTAACTCTTCAAAAACATTAAAAGTGGCACTATCAGAAATTCTTACTTTATGGCTTAGATATTACAGGGAGCATCAGAAATTCGCTCGAAATACCGTTAAAGATTCCTACAAACAGATATTCCAGGAAAGTTTTCACTAATAAATTTCGAAATTATTTCAAAATCTTTTGTTGGAAATATTAATTGACACTTGGCTTAAAACTCATCCAAGAAACAGAAATTGTACCATCACGAACTACTACAGAAACGATTAAAATATAATCTCTAACATGACACAAATTTTCTCCAGTCAGAAAATTCTCTTCAAAGTTCGCCAAACATTTCGCTAAAACACAAATTCGTCAATGCAGGAAAAGAAAATATTCTCTGTGAATATCCATAAGAAGTCTAAAACCATTTGTGCAATATTATTTAATTGTGATGATTTAAATTTAAGGTAAACTTTTAATTATGTTACGATTAATTAAACATTTTCTAAGAAAAATGGAAGAATTAGGGTAATTCGCCAATTGTTGAACGGTTAGTACCGGCATTTTGGTTTTCGTTTGTTTTTCCGTGCATAATTCCACTTTAGTTGAAAAATATCCAGTGAACGTCTAGTTCTACTTATCCCTTATACTGCCCATTGAATTTGTATTCCCTTAAATTCCATTTTCTAAGAGAAAATAGAACATTTGTATGGGAAGTCTGTAACCCAAATGTTGAACGCTTCCTTAAGCTAGCTCATCCTAATGTTGGACGGTTCTCGCCAATTGTTGAACGGTTGAAGCTTTGTTCGAAATTGATGACGTATAACCCGACATCAACCTATCATTCACCTGTTTTTATTTTGGCCACCAAACCCAACTTAGACACGACAGTTACCCGATGTGGGTCCAACAGTGGTCCAACATTTGATAAAATTTGACCCGACTTTGACCCGACATCCGATATTTTTTCACTCTGGCGGATTTTTTCCGGGTTTTTCGTGTTTTGTACCCAGCTGGTCCGAGCTAGTGACAATTCATTTGAATAACAAGGAATCGAACATTTGAAGAGAGTTCTAGTGGATTGAAATCGTTTTAAACATGACTAGATGCAAAAATGGCTGAAAAGATTTGATTAGAAACGAAAACGACAGAAGAAAAAAACGCCTTTAAAAGCCCCTGAAACTCTCCTGGAAACCCACGGGACCCACTCAACCCCCAAGGACACTCATGGAACGAACCTTAAATCCCTTGAAAACCCGTGGGTTGCTCCTGAGCCTCCTGAAACGCCTTGAAATACTCCTTGGACCCACTTAACACTCTGAATTCCTCTTGAACACCTCTGGAACGCCCTTGAAACCCATTGAAAACCACTGGAATCATTCTGAAGCCCACTGGAACACCCCTAGAACACGAACCCTGGAACGCCCTTGGAACCCCATGAAATGCACGGCTAAGTAAAGAAAAAAAAAATTCTAGCAGTCATGCTAACATCGTAGGTTATGCCAGTGTTCAACAATTGGATCATGGATGCCTAATGATAGTGTGATAAAAAAAATATTTTTTTCAAATTAAATTACAATGAAAATGTGATTTTAAACAATGTTAAACTGTTAAGGACATCCTTCCAGCTCTTGTAACTATGGTGTGCCTATGATATTTGTGGTCGATTTGCCCGCAAAGCTTATTTCGTAACAGCAATTTCTTAAAATTAATCTTAAGAATTGTGCAGTTTTCGTGTCATCAGCGGTACAAAATTTGCAATCAATTTTTTTTTGACGTAAAATATGTATAATTTTGTAACTTAATTAGAGCAATATCGCGACACATATGTACATGCATCTACATCATACGTTTACGTTGGATGAAAATTACTTAAGTATGATTTATAATAAAATATTCAGAAACTGTTCAACATTTGGGTAGTGTTCAACAATTAGCGAATTACCCTATTGCTTGGCATTGCTGCTGAAAATTATTACAATTTTCTACCAAAACTCTTGATTTTTCGGGATATTTTTTTACGTTTGAAGGCTAACCCATTCAAAAATCAGTTTTCAAAATTTAAAAATCAATCATATGTTAGTGCCTAAATTTGAGATCCAGTAATGATAATAAAAAGCTAGTCAACCGGACAATCTCTATCACACAAGAAATCATTTGTTATTTAGAAACCAATATTCATCATCAAATGTTCAAAAAAAAAACTCCATGAACTATAAGGTTATGCTAACATAAAGGCTTTGTAGGAGGGATTGAAGAATGCTGGAAAAACTTGCAATTTGAAAGCACAGAATGTTACTAATTGATAAATTAGTAAAAAAAATCACGTTCAGGTGGGTTTCGAAACCAATACCTCCGTTTTCGATAGACCGGCGCAGTAACCAACTAAACCACAGAAATTTAAAATTTGTAAAATTGTAAAGTCTTGTAAGAATCTTGATTTGAAGTTAGCAAAGTACTGAAACAAGATTTGGGTTTACATTCGGAAGGAGCTAAACGCAAATTGAATAAAAATTCCCGATGATAAACAAAATTCCCGACTTATTCCCGCATATTTCCCGACGAAATTCAATTCCCGACTTTTTCCCGCATTTCCCGAAATTCCCGAGTCTGTGGCCACCCTGCAAGGGAGTCCCAATAGAGTTACATAGGTGATTCAAGGTGTTTCAGAACATTTCAGATGGTTTCAATGGGTTTCGGAACACGCCGGATACCTCATGGGAACCCCTGAAACACCGCGAAATAGTTCTGGAAGGCGCCGGAAAATCTCTAAAAAAATTGCAACCCCTCTGAACGTCGCTAAAACGGTCCGGATCTAGGTCCGGATACCCCCTGTAGCCCCCTTGAATGTCTTTTAACGCGCCATAAGCCCCCAGGGACGTTCCAACAACCCTTTTAATCTCCCTCGAACCCACTGGAACTTTCCTGAAACTCCTTGACACCATTGAACTCTCTGCAACGCCTTTGAAACACATTCGAAACGCCCCTTAAACCCTATAAAACGACCCTGTAACGCTCCTATAAACTCCCGTAACCGGCAGAAACACTGTGCAACGCTTCTGAGCCCCTCGAATGGACCTCAATTGAAAATCGTTTTACAATTTACGCAAGCACTGGACTTCCCGGCACGTCTCAATCAGAGCGATGGTGTCTGATTCGGGGGACGATAGAGCCTTAAACACCCTCTTTACTACTGTTCAGTTCCTAACCCAGAGCTGACTGGTTGATCGTCGAAGAATTGAGTTACTGATCGAGACACTCGGTCGTGAATTCACTGCAATGTACAGCAAGCCACCCACCAGACGTTGATACTGATCGACGTTCGATAGAATAGCTGAATCTCCTTTTGCAGAAAACCAGGTTCTATCGGAATCTTCGAGCCGCCTTTCGCATCCGATTGGCCAAATCTCGCAGCAAGCTTCGTATCCCGTTACGCCAGCGATTCCCAAACTCGGTTTTCGCGGCGCCTCAACTTGTTGCAGGCTCGCTTTTGCCAATCGTTTTAGCGAGCCTGCAGGAGGCTGGCGATCTTCGATTACTTTAATCCCAAAGAGTTTCGTGGGGTCACCACGGTTAATTCAAAGCACTTCTGAAAGAGAAAAACTATCTCTTCGAATCAGATCTCGCAGTATCAGTCTACTAAGATGCCGTCCACATGACGGTAGAAGACAGTGCGCTCCTCGTCCATCGCTGGACTCCAGAACATACTTTTCGAACTGGCCATTGCTTATTTGTAGCTTAATGGTTCGACATGCGAATGCGGAATCATACCAGTCGTTTAGGAGTAGCGCACTAGTGGCATTCTCTTGATTCGGCGGATTGATCTTCCTGCAGTGTAGCAATAGCAATTTTAATCGTGCAGGTGATCACTATCGTTGCCTCGACCTCGACTGGCTCCGATCCCAACTTGAATTCAACGACATTTTTCACTTTCTGATATCCACAGACGCTCTCGGCTTGTTCAAAGTGCTGCTCCACGATGAAATTTGCTGCGTCACGACTAATGACCACTTGTCGAGTTGAAAGACCCAAGAAGCGGTATATTTTGTGGTCCGGCGAGTACCGAATGAACGTTAGCTTCATCGACATCGGACTTACCTTCTTCCTCTTCCGTGAACATTAGGCCGTCCCTATTTTTGCAAAAGTTGGAAATGTTAAAAGTTCAATATTGCAAAACGATCGTTTTAGCTAAAAAAACATCATGCCAAAATTTGAAATCCGTATCTCAAGGCTAAGTGGTCCCCCACGGGGCCTAAAGTTCTCAAAAATTGTATGGGGTCAAAAAAATCATGAAATTTTTTCGACGAAAAAAATACCCTATTCTACTAGAATCGGTGATTTTAGGACCCTAAAGGGCCAAAAATGTGCTCAGAATTGCGGTATCTCTTTTCGTTTTTGAGTTATTAGACAAAATATGGCAGGTTTCCTCAGGGATCTTAAAAAATGGTCAAAATGTTCAATTTTAGGTAGTTTTTTGTCAATAACTCAAAAACGAAAAGAGATACCGCAATTCTGAGCACATTTTTGGCCCTTTAGGGTCCTAAAATCATCGATTCTAGTAGAATAGGGGTTTTTTTTTTGTCGAAAAAATTTCATGATTTTTTGACCCCATACAATTTTTGAGAACTTTAGGCCCCGTGGGGGACTACTTAGCCTTGAGATACGGACTTCAAATTTTGGCATGATGGTTTTTTAGCTAAAACGATCGTTTTGCAATATTGAGCTTTTAACATTTCCAACTTTTGCAAAAATAGGGACGGCCTAGTGAACATGCGGAGCACTTCAAGTACGTCAATAACGCCCGGCGTCCTTCCGTACCAGTGCACGATCGAAGTTGTTAAACCCAACTTTGAAGGTAATAGCTTCTGCAAATAGACGGCAGTACTTATCGCCTCAGCCCAGTAGCATTTTTGAGTTTTTGAACAGCATGCACCGGTTCAGCTCGACTAGATACCGGTCTTATCTTTGGCGACGCCTGAAGAGAGTAGATTGCGGTAAACATCGCCAGAATACTTTCATGCTTTTAAAACTTTCTCAGCGCACTTCTGATGTATTCACCACCTTGGGATGCTCCCTAGGCTACAGTCCTCTCACCAGAATTTACTGGTCATCCTGCTATCAGGGCCACGGTGTACAACATTTAGAAGGTGATACATTTCGAAAAATTGACAGTTTCAATGACGTAATTCAAACTGTCCAAATGCATAAAAGGACGATAAGAATGACGTCACATGTTTACATGGCGAACGTTACCGCGTCTTCACTGGATGCAGTTTATGCAAATGACCTTTTACCGATTATGTTTTCTTGAATTTTTCTGTATTCTCCCTCGAAAAACTTGCTTTCATTGTTGAATCCGCAGTTCCGTGGAATGGCTGACGAAGCTTATCGAAGAAATATGTACAGGAGGGCGTCTTCTTGTAATGCTTTTGGATGTTTTCTCATGCTTATTGGACCGTCTTCGTAAGCGGGGAATGTTGCAGATCTTCCTCGAGCACCGAGGCTTCTTGCTCGATGCTCTTCCACATGTCCACTCGAGTTAACAGCATTTCCGCCCAGAATTTACACACCGAGTAGTTGGAATTATTCAGTTTCACGATTGACGCCTTGCTTTTTTCCATGGCGCTTCTAGAAACGTTCACGCTTCGCTTGGAGTTTGGGTTCACAACCTATTGGATATTCGGAGGTGCAGAAAAGTTCGACTGAACTGATTGGCGGGTTTTATTTTCTTCCTTGTTAACCTTCATCCAGCCAACGTACATTTTTCACCTTCGGAAAAGCACAAAAATGGTCATAACTTTGTGTTTTGATGGATTTTGATGAAATTTTCACAACTTCCCGAAAAACTCTTCTAGTTTATGATGCCGGGGACATGGGTGCCTGGTCTACATGATTCCGGAGTTATTCCGGATTGTCTTGGGGTACCAAAATTGGCCACATACTTTGCGCAAAGCAATTAGCTGGAGATATTGCTCGAGGAACTTCTAGAAAAATTCTCGGAGAAATCCAACCTGCAGAAATTCTTGAAAATCGCGGAGCAATTCATGGAGTAATTCCCGGAGGAACTCATGGAGGTATTCCTGGGGAAATTCTTGCAGGAAATCCGGAGGAATTCCTAGAAAACTCGTGGAGGAATTCCTAGAGAACTTCCGAAAGAATTCCCGGAGACATTTCCAGAGGAATTACTAGAGAAATTCCCGGAGGAATTTTTGGATGACTTTCCGGTGGAATTCCTGGAGGAATCTCTGAAGGAGCTCCTGGAAATCCTGGAAAAAATTCCGGAAGAATTCCCGGAGACATTTCCAGAGGAATTCCTACAGAAATTCCCGGAGGAATTTCTGGATGACTTTCCGGTGGAATTCCTGGAGGAATCCCTGAAGGAGCTCCTGGAAATTCCTGGAGAATTTCCCGGAGGAACTTCTGGAGGATGTCCTAGAGGAATTTTTGGAAGATTTCCTGAAGAAATTCCTGGAGGAAGTTCTTGGGGGATTCCCAGTGGAATTCTTGGAGAAAATCTCGGTGGAATTCCCGGATTCGGAAAATTTCCCGGAAGAGTTCCTGTACAAATTCTCGGAAGAAAAAAACGGAGCAATCTTGTGGGGTGACAAAATTTATCTGCAGGGGGTCAAAGACGGTATAGCGAATAACCTAGCGAATAAATCACGAATCAAAGACTCAACTATCAGACAGTTTTTAGCTTGCTGAAGAACGATGTTGAAGACGGCATCATTCTATCTTATCTGGATTCTAAGATATAGAAGTTTGAACATTTTTTACCCTGGTGCCACCTAGCGCACGATTCTCGAACCAAACATGCCATTGCCAGATAGTTCTTAGCCTGTTGAACAACTTTGCTGAAAACGGCATGCTTGTACCTCATTAGGGTATCGAGATATACGAGTTTTAATATTTCAGACACAAGGCGCCACCAAGCAGATAAATCCCAAACCAAAGACTTTACTATCAGATAGTTCTGATCTTGCTGAAGAACTTTGCCGAAAACAGCATAATTCTATCTTATCAGGTTTCTGAGATATGAGGGTTTCAACATTTTTGACACTGGCGCCGCCTAGCGGCTGAATCGCGAATCAAAGTCACCGTTGCCAGTTAGTTCTTAACCTGCTGAACAAATTCGCCAAAGATACTATACTTCTACCTCATCGGGATCTTGAGATATACGTTGCGCAAAGTATGTGGCCAATTTTGGTACCCCAAGACAATCCGGAATAACTCCGGAACCATGTGGACCAGGTACCCATGTCCCCGGCATCAGGGGCCGTTCATAAACCACGTAGACTTTTCGGGGGGAGAGGGGGTCTGGCCAAAGTCTACGCTCCATACAAATTTCAAAATTTTTGTATGGACAAAAGTCTACGAGGGGGGAGGGGGGTGTCTGAGATATCCAAATTTTGGTCTACGTGGTTTATGAACAGCCCCTCATAAACTAGAAGAGTTTTTCGGGAAGTTGTGAAAATTTCATCAAAATCCATCGAAAAACAAAAAAGTTATGACCATATTTGTGCTTTTCCGAAGGTGAAAAATGTACGTTGGCCGCATGAAGGTTAACGACAAAGACTGCAAAGCCTGCTGCGATTCGTGATATTTAGCAAAAATATGACTGGGAATCGACATAATTCATTACACCACTTCAAAAAGGTTCAATAACTAACGATGTCGACCACGTTCTTGTTTTCAAATGTATATCACTAGCCCGAAATACACTACCTTAAAAGCCTACAATTATTGGCAGATGAGGGCCTAAAATCTGCTTTAAAACTCATCGGAGTACAAAGGTTTATCTACGTCTCTGAGTATGCAAATGAGTTATCTCAAAGATAGGAATAATGCTGACATTGGCGATTAAAAGTAGAGGTTATGTCGTAAAAATTTGGAAAAATAACACTAGTTTACAGCATTTTTGAACTCGGTAAGCTGATGATCATTTTTGGTATAGAATCATGCCCTGAGTTCGAAAACGCGAAGGAAAAAAATTACAGTGGACCGGATATTTTTTCGACTTTCCATACAAGGGTGATGATTTGAAATCGATTTTTGTTCTATTTTTAAGCAAAGTTGCTCACTTCAAACATCTCATTCTCCGTAATCAATGCTTCGATTGCGCTGAAATTTTTACTGTAACTCGCCTACACATGATATGTCAAATAAACGTCGAGAAAGAATTTTTAAATAGGGGTTTTCTTATTGAAATAAAAAAATACATTTCTTCAAAAAAAATTGGGAATTTTGCTAAAATTTTAGGAGATTGTCCCTAAAACTCGCCAATATCTTGAAATTCATCAATCAGGCGCAAGACCTGTATTCAGATGATCGAATGGTATTGTAATCAGCTTTTAATTTATGGAAAAAGATTTGAAATCGGTTGAACAAAACGCAATATATTTGAATTTTAGTAAATTACATATTTTGAAAACTTGTAGTACTCGATATTGGGCTAAAGCTTAAAAACTGTTCTACTTAAAAATTTTTGAAGGTCGGCTTCGAAATCAGCGCTAAATTGTGCTTCAAAAATTTTGGTCGTTGACAGAAGTTCACGACTTTCGTTTTATTTTGTAAACTAGTGTAATTTGAAAATTTTTTGGTAAATTTACCGGTAAATCGAATTTTTCTACCCTGTTCTCACAAAAAATATCTGGAACTATTCAATCACTAAAATATGAAATTGGATTTCACGAAACCTCTCTTTAGGAAGCGAATTAGATAAACCTAGTGAAGAAGAATAATTTCTTTAAACCGTACTATCATTTATCAGTTATCAGAAGCCTAAATAACATAACTTTGGTGAACATGATGTAAATTGTAGTCCTCAGATATGATTCAAATACGAAGATTCATAAACACCTACACCGAACGAAAATTTCTGTTTTCAAATACATAGAATCACTACCATGCAGAAAAACGGAACGAATCCAACTGAATCCGTCAAATCAAAACTACTACTGGCAACTACCGAGCAAAACTGAACAAAAAACACGAACTTTTTTTACAAACTACTGAGTCTAAAAAGAAACAAGTCTACACTACGATAGTTAACTTGTCGTCGAATGGTCTCCCATGGCGCGCAAGAAAGATTGCGTCGCCTAGCACAAAAAAAATATATGCTAACTCCTACACGGGTAGGCATGCTCTCATTTTTGTTAGTGAATTACACCTGTTGGCCGCCGTAACCTTTGCGCGCACTTGGGTCACAGCCTACTTTGCGACACAAGTTCAAAAAAGGTGTGTATTTTTTGTTAGATCTGACCACGTTGCGCACGCAGAGGTAATGACGACCAAAAAGGCCATATGCAACAGTCAGTCGTGTGTAATTATACAGTAGATTCGACAGTAGAAGGTAGTAATATACGACATGAGAGTTGTGTTAGACCAAGTTAAGACGAAAAAAACAGAACAGGAAAATAGATGTAGAGAGAAAGAGAAGGAGAGAGTGAGAGTGAGAGAAGATAGACGGAAGCCAGACTTACAATCAGCATCATTATTCTCCAGGTAAATTAGAGTTATCTGCTCCATGTCGGGTAACTCCACGCGGTAGATTATTTCCCCTGGATGGGAGTTTTGGATTGGATATTTTTTTTGGTTTAGTTTAGCGAACAGGAGAGAAGGGCGAAAGGGAGTTTGTTGGGTTCGTCACGCGGATGGTAGTTTTTTTTGGTTAGGGCAAAACCGCGATCGCGAAAAAGAAGCACAAGCATTTGAAGAAGAACAACAATCAGTCAATTTCGTAGCTCATAGATACTGAAAGCTGTAGGGAAAGCTTTTGTTTTTTCGTTGGAAATGTAACCTGCGATTCTCAGATTTGCCTAAGGGACGGACTAACGGTAAATTTTGGCTAAAAATGGGAGTAGTCCGTTTTACCCCTAATCTATGTTATCTAACGTCATTTTGTATACATTCTAATTGATTTTTTGTTGAACCAATCATTCATTCTGAAAAATACTAACTTCTGTAATGGTTTCAGAAAACATACTTCGAAAAAATTACCAAAATTCTGAAAATTGCCGAAAAAAGGTTTTTGGTATTTTCAAAACTTGGTATAGATTCTATCTAAGTTTGGTAATTTCCCCGAAACATGTTTACCGACATTTTGACACCGAATTCGGCAATTATAACGGTGTGAATGAGTGTTTAATTTCGCACTATGAGGACATTTCTTCGAATATGTTGATGGATAGAGAAAATAACTCAACTCACCTTCGGCGTTTGCGTCGTCTTGTGTGTAGCAAAGCATGAAAGCTGGAAATGGATGGAAGAAATGAGTTTTGCGGATTGTTGTTTGGTTTTGAAGTTTAGTCTGTGGGTAGTAGTAGCAAGGGTATGCGATATATCTAGGAATACAATTTCTATAAGATACTAGTGACTCACTTCGTTGTATCAGACAATCAGAACTTGTAAGAAGATATTCAGATTGAATAGATTTGTACGAAAGTGCTACCACGAAGTGAATGTAATCGTTATAAACGCTATACTACTGTTGTATATGCTACGCAATTAGTCGTATAACTGTGTGAATGAAGTCGTACTTTGTTCATTACAACTCGTATAGTTCCGTAATGCGATAAGTATACGTACTGAGTCTGGTTTTATTCGCATAAATGTTTACATAAATCCGTGCAAGTGCATAAGTAAAATCGTATAAGTGCAAAACTGTATCAAGCAACCGCATATCGCATACCCTTAAACAGAGATTGTTGCCCCCCTATGTAGAGAGATGTAGTTCGCCGAAAGAGAGGCAGACAAAACATAAAACATACAGATGGGAAGAAATGAAACTTACGTTGCTCGGAATCATGATTGTTTTGATCACACACATTGCCATTCGCTAAAAAACGTAAACAAAATCAGTCGAAAAAAGGGGAAAATAAACAAAC
>NC_085136.1:8372081-8457954 GCF_035046485.1 Aedes albopictus | reverse complement strand
TCAGTGATATCTTGTGGTTGAATGAATCTTCCTCTTGGGTTGTCCTCGTAAATCTTCCGATGCATAGTTAATCGCGGAGATCTCATCTTTTGCTTCGATTTTCCTCGTACAAAACATCCCCACAGACCCCACACCACGAACGGTTTTGCTATGGATAAGAAGATGTGATGTGCTTCGAGCAGCGAGCGCACGGCGGAGATGCTGGAGCTGAGCTAGATCAAAGTGCGAGAAGAAGCTACAGCACCTCTCATTCTCCACTCGTGCGGTGCGTCCTGGAGGTCCGTCTCTTCTTCGTTTTCGTTCGGACGGTGGCAGTAATGAAAAATAAATAATAATAGCATTAAAGTTTTGATTTATTATGAATGTGCTCTGAGTGCTTCCCCATTGCATTGTGTTCCAGTGTAGAAGTGCAGCAAATCGTATCGTAAGGAAAGAACGAACGAAGACGACGCATGTTTAAAGTGGATCTTAAGTGAAGATTGGAAATTTATGCTCGAGAGTGTTGGAAACGATGGTGAACGTCACAGATTTCCGTACAAGGGCCAGTCGACGACAGTGTAGAAACAGTAGCAGGCGGTGTCACTTGTCGGGATCCACATATCTTCCTACTGGTGGCCTACTATGATGACGGCCCTTGCTAAATGAAGCATAAAAGCGGACACGATCCTGATTTGGGATTTCTTCGCTCCTGTCGTCACCATTTCGAATAGAGAAAAATCTTGTCACTTTTTGTGTGATAAGAGAAGGAAAAAACGCAAACAGACAAGTGGAAAACTGACTTCCATCGTGTAGAAGGTTAGTACAAAGTCTTTGTTCTTTCATCACTAATATAACTTTTATTATTATAAATTATACTAAATGTTAATATTAAACAGTACACACTATATATCGCTGGGCTTCGCCTCGAAGTCTTAAACGAACGACCAACGTCATCATCAAAGAGCCCCGGATAAAATCAGGTGAATTTTGCTGGAAGCAAGGAAATGAACTTGTATTGAGTATTTTACAGCTTATTAGACTATTGTGCAAATATTTTTTGCACAGTGATTATTTGCACACCTCACTGAACACCTATGCTTTCTCACGGTTGCCTCGACAACAACTTTTTTTTTTCTCATTGTTATTATTTTGGAAGAGAATTTGATTGGCATCGTATCAACCGCATCAACACAGTTTCGTGAAATGCTAAATAAATTTCTTGTTTTCAGGCATAAGCGCGAATAAAAGTAAATCTAAAGCTCTATGTATCTAGTAGGACCAGTATATGAAGGACCAGCGATGTGAACCTAAAAATTCCAGAAACAATCTGGCGATTCATGGAGTCTGGAGTCGGAAGCAATCTGGGTGTATAAGTGAGGCGGTTGTGATACGGAGGACAACCCGGGTAGAAACCGACGTTTGTGATGGCCGGCGAGAAACTGAGAGCCCTCCAATTAGACATTTTTTGATGACGTTTAAAGTTTTTTTTTTTCAACTTGTCTCCAAAGCACATTCACATACCCACCTTGCATCGACCAGTCCCACATATGTCGTCCCTCCCAAAATCCCAGTCTTCACCCTGGCGTGTCCCTTAATATTCGACTCCGAACGACTCCTTACCCCATGCCTTACCCCAATCACGAATCTAGCAGCTCCCCAACTGCAATCCACTCCGCTGCGACCGTAGGCCGAAAAAGCACAACATACAGCACACTATTATTGCATCTTACAACCCGGTCTCCTGTGCAGCCGATCTACTAATACCCAAGCTTTCCCTAAACATCTTTTGTGGTCAAACCGTAAATAGTAGATTGCGGAACACGAAATCTGCCCGAAGAAAACTAGCTCGTTGAAGATGCTAGATGTTTTGTGAGTTCGTCTCACTTGTTTTGGTAAAATGTCAAACATTTTGATGCATACGCCTACTAATATTAGTGAGTGTGCAAATTGTATCTCACTAAAGCAAAACTGCACTAAAGTCTAGAAATTTATAAAATCATCAATACAGGTGCGTTCTTTTTACCGTTTTTCTCTCGATTCACAGTCAAATGATGCACATACAAATCGCACTTCCGTTGAGGGGTTCGCCCGGAGCGAAACCTTTTGCCAAGTCAATGTTTTTATAAATATATTAATTTATTCATACGAACGTTGTTACGAAAATGTTTCTAATTATAATCAGCTGCTCCGGCAGCAGTGCCAGAGAAGAAGAAGCGTAAGAAACAGAAATTGATTCATTTTGACTCGCAAGGGCTGCTGTGATGAAGTTTTCTGTCCTCGCTCGCTTCGAACACAGTACAAGTAGTGTTCTATTGAATCAGACAATGCCATGATGCCAAGCCAAACGCGATCGATTCGAACAAGGTGCAAATATTTTGGCATTCCCGGGAAGCCGTCTTTTGTTTGGGCGATAATTAAAATTCTTCTGTTCGAGAATTGTGGCGCTGACGTGTATCGTGATGGCACGCGTGGTGTGATGTTAATTTCGAAGAAGAAACGAAGGGAACTTTAAAAGGATTTCGATTGTTGTAGAATCAGATTTTTTAAATGAAATTAGTCGAGCGAATCAATTTGTTGGTGGTAAATTTCAAATTTACCAGTGATATAGCAAAACAGCATAACTTTGAACAGTATGGAAGCGCCTTTGGAAACTTACTCAATAAATACGGATAGGACATGTAAAAAAAGACTGACGTAGTTTTTTGCTATGACCATGCGAAAATGATTGATTCCAAATTCTTTTTTTTTTTTGCGGAATGGTACAATAAATCAGATACAGGCTGAATATGTTTTCTTGAAAAAATAAATAAATCCTTTAAAATCAAATTATCTCCTTGGAAACGCTTCTTGTTGATTTTCGTGCAAAGTTTCTTCCTGTTTCAGAATATATGATTTTCGTAGTGACATGTTTCCATATTTGTCATTCGCACCCTTACACGTATACATTAAAGACGTGTTTCATCTGTCCGAATATTTAATTGCATTAAAGAATACCCTTTATTCACATATGGTGCTAAAGTAATGTTTGTTAATTAGTGGTATGCAATCAGTATTATCTGCAGCATTCATGCAGTTATGCAGTTTTTATGGATTATAAATGCTGGTTGTTGGTACTGGCTATACTCTGGGTCACGCTGCAATGATGGCCGGAGCGAATCGTGTGCTTGTTGCAGAGAAAACGATGGTGGCTCCTATGAGGAACCAATTCATTTTTCGATCTGAGCTTTAAATTGCTCCATCGTAGAAGAAAACCATACTCCACACCAGAGATGCCAGATGATTTTTTGAAAAATGTGTATCACATTTTTACAAAATCTGTAAAACAAGTCGTTTTCAGATGCATGGCCAGGTGCACGTCAGACGAATGTGAAGCTCTTGCACCAAAACATTTACTGTTGGGAAATTCGAGCGGCGTCAAACAACCTGCGATCGAAGCAATGGTTCCAGGGGAATCCGGGCACCAAATTCAGCCCCAGCTTGACATGTTTTGGAAAAGGTGGCTTGAGAAATGCTTTCCAACGCTGCCAATACAACTGTAATGGTCTGGAGAAGGATAACTGGTTCTGGAAACGAGTGGACAGACAAGAGGCCATATTGTCCAATCCAAACAATTCAAGGGTCTTAAGGGTAATACGGCAAGCTGTTGTTCAAACTGTGAGGAAGGATGCTTCAAAGTAGATCGGTGGCTAGGTTGGCTGTACTACCCAATTAACATTTTTGCTGTTTAAGAGCTTAATAAAGCACTTTTACTCAAGTATTTACGCCTTAAGCTGTTATGCAGCTACTTTTGTTAGTTGGATATGGTTGATATACTACTTCTTCTTCTTTTTCTTTTCTTGGCGTAACGTCTCCTCCGGAACAAAGCCTACTTCTTAGCTTTTTTCAAATTCGTTTATTTTACAGGCCCAAACGCCCGGGAGCTTAAGGGGACCAAATAACAATATTTCCCAAACAGTAAATTACATACCTATCAGTTAGAATGACAATCGATTATTTCGGATCTCTGAATGGGACATATTTTTTTCTTCTCTTTTCCTCACCGAGTTGACAGCCGTCGCTTCTTGGTACACGTATAGAAGCTTTCGCACGGAGAGGTAGAGCCGTCGTCGTACGTCTCCGAAACCTCCAGGTACCCCTTGAAACCTCCTGGGACCTTTATGAAACGACCCAGAGATCTCCTGGTACCCCATGAAACCCTCTGAAACACCATCCATACCCTTTTGAACTCCTCTCGAACCCCGTGAAACCCCCTGAAGCGCTCCTAAGGCCCTCTAGAACCCCTTAAAGACCTCCCAGAAGCCCTTTGAAACATTCCTGAGACCTTCTGAAGAGCCCTTTAAACCATCTGAAACATTCAAAACCCTCTGAGTCGAGACCACCAGGCATCCCTTGGGATACCCTGAAATGCCCCTGTAACCTCCCTTCGCTTTCCCCTACAAACGCTCTCCGGCTGACGTTGCTACATTTTCTTATTCACAATATGAGTTCTGAAGTTCTTCCTTTTTTAATGCAGGGCATAAAAAAGGTGCATAAATTGGAAGTGATTAAAAACAACTTCCAGTGGTGAAAACTTTTCGTCAAACGGAAAATTCTCCACTAGATCACTGGGTGCTTCCTGTGTTGTCCGCTGTCTCATGTTTGTGATTGTTCAGTCTGTGCATCCTTTGGTTGAAGACGGTGTAGTGTCTTTATTTAAATGCTTGGTGATACTTTCCCCACGACCACGAAACCATAAGTTTGAGTTGGGGTCAAGGGCGTTTCCAGGACATTCTCGTAGAGCCCAGGGGGTTTAAGGAATCTTTAAGGGCGTTCAGACAGAGACCTCCTGAGGCGCCCTTGAAACCTCCTGAAACCCCCTTAGACACCCTGAAGACCCTCTTGAGATCTCCACGTACCCCTCTGAAACGCAACTGAGCCTCTTAAAATGCCCCTGATATCCACTGGATCGCCCTAAGCTCTCCTGAAGTGCCACGTTGAAGTACCTAGAGTTTCTTTGGAATACCCCTCATGACTGATACACTAAGACCTTTTTTGTGCATGTTTCATTCATGCAAGCTACTCAGAACCAATATTGTGCATTAGAAAATTTGATTATGACGGTAAGTATTGCAACGGCGACCAGGGGAGAGCAAAAGGTGATTGCAGGGGCGCTTCTGCGGGGTAATAGGAGATCTCAGGAAGACTTTCGAGGGTTTGAGAGGGTTTTCGAAAGCATTCCAGGGAATTTCAAAGGATTTTCGACGAGTTACGCAGGCGTTTTTGGGAGTTTCGGAGGGTCTTAGATGGTGTTTTAGGGGGTATTTCAGAGACATTCCAGGAAGCTTCAGATGATTTTCAGAGACCCCACAATTACGGGTATTCTTGAAACCTTCTGATACGCCCCTGACCTGTAATGCCCCGAAACACCCTTGAAATCTCCGTGGTTTCATTGAAATACCTTTGAAATCATCATAATCAATTTGAAATGCCTCTGAAACCCCTTTGGACGACTCCATAAACCCCCTGAAATGTACCTGAAAACACCTTGAAACCCCTTGAAATGCCCCTAAAACCTCTAGAAATGCCCTTAAGGTGAAGATCTGACAAATCCACAGCTTAAATTTTCAAGAGCACAAATCTAAAGAACCGAATGTTAGTTTGTTCCGAAAAGTTGATCGATAACCCGCTGGACCAGGTGGTGATCAATCGATCAACTTTTCAGCGCAAACCGACAGATTTGTGATCATGTAAGTAAGTTTGAGGTGTGGCTTCGTCTTATCTTCACCTTAAAAGGCTTCTGAAATCCCGTGAAACAACGCCCTGAAACGACCCTGAAGCAAAAAGGCGGAAGGGCGCCTAGGCCTACCCAAGCAGCACCTGCAACATCATGCAGATTGTGGCTTTCTATGCTTTGGTCTAAATGAGTTGCACTGTGCTTCTAACACGAAACTTCCATCTTGTCAGTTGAGTTGCATTTAAACTCCGAAATCCGTAAAGTTGCGGCTTTGTTTCATAGAAATCACAAATTACCACATGTTTGACATCGATCTGTGGAGGCGGAGCTTACATATTGCTCGCAAGTGATAATACAGTCAGCTTACATTAAATGTGTTATGTAACATGCATGAAACATCTAACTCTGGTTTGTTTGTTCAGATTAGGTTCCATATGCGTTACAGAAAACTTGAACGTCTTTTCATTTTGACAGTTCTCTAACTTGTGACAAAGAAGATGCAATAAAGTAACAAGTAACTTCAGTAGCTTTTATGGTGTGTTGAGCATCGATTCTCTCACAGAGCTTCTGGTGTAGTATGTAAGGTGAGTAGATAATACTCCTGGTGTCCATGGTTCGAGTCTGGACAAAATCTTTTCCCAACTTTTTTATCATTCCTTCTCGTTTATGTTGCATAAGAATTCAGAATATGCGCTTTTTGGGTTTCAAAGAAGAAGCAATTGTGTTCTGTCGTCCGTAATACGGACAGTGAATAAATTGCACTAAGGTTGCTGTTACTGGATTAGCAACAAGTCGTGTTGCTTGGGCTAGTATATGGAACATCGGCAATGGGAGGAGTGTAACCCCAAAACCCCTCCCTTGTGCACGGGCTTGCCCTTAGCCCTACCTCAAATGACCTGTTATCGCGAACTACACATCAAAAATTTGTGAAACCACACCCAACGTAAACAAATTTGACATATAAGTTTCTATTACATCTCACTGAATTTTATATTAAAAATATCTTAAACACAAGCTTCATATTGGGAGCAACCTGTAAATTCAAAAACTGATGGATACATTGTGTGTGATATGACGGGGTCCTTTTGCTACAGGTGATATGATGTAACATTTTTTAACTGTGTAGATTGTCTCATTAAAGACCAAACTTAACTTATGCACAAATTTCCCTCTTTTATGCCTTATTTAATTTATGCACCTTATTCTGGGATAATAATTGGAGCATACGGTATCACAAATTTGATGTTCAAACTGCAAGTCAATCTTATTATTACCAAACACCGTATAAAACAAATGAAAAGAAACGAGATTTTCAATTGAAAAAACTGCCTAACGTATTAATTGCTATGGAAACAGTGAACTTGGATATCGGTTTTTCCATTGAAATATTTTGTTACATATTGTTACATTACACAGAAGATGTAGGGCATATCACTAATTCTATGACAAGATCACGGCACCGACTTTACGAACCTTCTAGCAGAATACCCTCTTCGAATGAGTGTTAAAATGGTAGAATAACTGATACAGGTTGAACTCGATTATCCGGAGTCGGGCTCTAGCGTTTCCCGAAATAATATCTTTAAAACGGAATGCTGCAAGGAACTGAAATATTGATTAATTGCAAATCAAAGTTGGCTTGATAAAATGTCAAAATTTCAGCTTTATAGAGCATTCCGTTCCACAGATATATGTTTGAGAAGTTCTTCTTCTTCTTCTTGGCGTAACGTCCCCACTGGGACAAAGCCTGCTTCTCAGCTTAGTGTTCTATGAGCACTTCCACAGTTTTTAACTGAGAGCTTCCTCTGCCAATGACCATTTTGCATGTGTATATCGTGTGGCAGGCACGAAGATACTCTATGCCCAAGGAAGTCAAGGAAATTTCCTTTACGAAAAGAACCTGGACCGAGCGGGAATCGAACCCGTCACCCTCAGCATGGTCATGCTGAATACCAGTGCGTTTACCGCCTCGGCTATATGGGCCCTTTGAGAAGTATCCAAGCGATAAACAAGAGCGAGCTCACCGAAATGTAGGACATTCGGTACTTAGGAGATGAAATTGTTATGTTTATATGCGTCGTGCTCATGAGTACGCGGAGCTGGCAAGCACTCGCGCTTGATTCGCGAAGCTGCTCTGAGCTATTTTCATTTCGATGAAAACCGTATTTACTTGACTGGCAGTTCTGATTTTCAGGAACAATGAAGCATAAAGCATTATTAGTTGAAGATGGATAATAACTTGATTAGCTATTAATAGCACACTAAAATGCACTTCCCGCACCTCGTGAGTGTTTATGTTTTCGTTTTACTTCTTACTCTCGAAGCAGGCGGGTACGCACTGTTTACTCTCGGAACCCTGAGTAAACTTTGTGTTGACTTTACACTCGCGAGTTGATTCACTATGAGAACATTTCCATCACTGGCCAACTGTTATGAAGCGCGTCATAGCTTAACAGTGAGCAACCATGCGTCTCCATTACTAAGGTTACTTGCGATGAAACTACGGATCTCGCATGCTACTCTCCCAACTGAATTGGTTTTAAGGATTATTGAGCCATCAGTTTGAAGTCCAGTTAGTTCTGGGGAGGTTATGAAAGCCATAATAAAATCTATTTTCTTGAATTTAGTTTCATAATGGTTTATAGCAAGGTTAGGCTTACATCAATGGTGTCATCGAGATTACTCCAAGTTACTCACCGAGTAACCAAACTCTTGAGATCAAATTTTAACGTTTGTTTGCTCTTATTAACCCTCTAATACCCAATCCCGCCTTTAGACGGGGTATAGTTTGAGCATTTTTGTAATTTTTCTTTCGTGGAAAATCATTTTTTTTATATTTTTGGCAGATATTCAGGACTGTTCTGTCTATCTCAAAATGGTTTTTGGTTTATTTTAAAGCGTATTTACATTTTTTAAAAATCATTGAAAAATTGATGTTTTAGTTACCTTTTAGAAGTCATTGTTTATTTTGAATTGAATCGCTACAATTAACATATTTTAATTTTTTCCCAAATCATTCTATCCTTGTTTAATAGTTTAAGGGAATCGAATATACTCTAAAATTATTTCCTTAAAATTACACGGAAAATGAAATTTTCTGTGAAAAAAAATTAAAATAATAATATTTCAACAATTATCATAAAATCTCAAAATGTTTTCATCTCAAAAAATCCGTTCCCCAAATTGGCTTCCAGGAAAAATATAAAAGTGTGGGGATGCTCAAAAATAAAAATTAGAAAAATCAAAAACTGAAATTCACGAAATCGAGAGTTAAAAAGCATCATCTTTCAAAACATGTTTAAATCGATTTTAGATAACGAAAAATGATATTTAGATCAAAATAAAAAAAATGGGTATTAGAGGGTTAAAATAACCTAAGGTGACGAAGAGTATTATCGGCAGATTTGTTCTCTTCGTCATGGGGGGTTTTTGTGTTTTTTAGGGATTCCAGACATTTCTTGAGCGATTCATCCAGAAAGTCACGCAAGTATTATTCCAGAGATTTTTGCATTATTATTGTAAGTGGTTCAGGCAGAAGTTTCTCAAGAGAGTTCTGCAGGAGTTCTATTGATGATTTCTTCAATATTTTATTCAGAAATATTGTCTTGAAATTTTTGCTGAAATTCATTTAAAAATATCTCAAGAGCTATTTCCAGAAACCTTCACATTAGGATATTTAGGCGTTTCTCCAATTATTTCTACAGTACTTCCTTTGAAAATACGTCTACAGATTGCTCCAGGATTATTCTCAGAAAATCACACTAGTTTACAGTATTTTTGAACTCGGTAAGCTGATGATCATTTTTGGTATAGAATCATGCCCTGAGCTCGAAAACGCGAAAGAAAAAAAATTACAGTAGAGCGAAAATTTTTTCGACTTTCCATACAAGATTGATGATTTGAAATCGATTTTTGTTCTATTTTTAAGCAAAGTCGCTCACTTCAAACATCTCATTTTCCGTAAATGAATGCTCCGATTGAACTGAAATTTTTACTGTAACTCGCCTACATATGATATGTCAAATAAACGTCGAGAATAAATTTTTAAGTTGGTTTTTTCTTATTGAAAAAAATATATTTCTTCAAAAAATTTTAGGAATTTTGCTAAAATTTAAGAAGATCGTCCCTAAAACTCGTCAAAATCATGAATTTCATCAATCTGACGCAAAACCTGTATTCAGATGATCGAATGGTATTGTATTCAGCTTTTAATTTATGGAAAAAGATTTAAAATTGGTTAAACAAAACGCAATATATTTGAATTTTAGTAAATTACATATTTTGAGAAGTTGCAAAACTCGATATTGAGCTAAAACTCAAAAACTGTTCTACTTGAAATTTTTTGAAGGTCGGTTTCGAAATCAGTACTAAATTGTGCTTCAAAAATTTTGGTCGTTGACAGAAGTTCACGACTTTCATTTTATTTTGTAAACTTGTGTCATCCAAGAGTTTTATTAAAAGACTAATGCATTTTCCTAAAATTTCTCAATAAACTTTCTTATGAATTCCACCAAGAAATTCTTTTTCATATTTTTCTTTGAAATTGCTGCTTTCAAAAATCTAAAAAAAACTTCTTCGTAATTTTAGTTTTTTCTTCAGGAATTTAAGGAAGGGATAATTTTTTTTTTCCAGATGTTTTTCTAAAATTTCTTTAAAAATTCTACAGAGATTCCTTCGGAAATTCTTCCAAGGGATTCTCCAAGAATTCCTTGAGAAATTCCATCAGGATTCAGATGTACCTTCAGCGATTTTTTCAAAAGTTTTTACAGAACACCTCCTGTTGATACCTTTGAAGATTCCTAAATGAAAAACTTGAATATTTGGACAAAAATTTCCAAAGCAGTTTCTGAAGTAATCTTTGGACGAATTTCTGGACAAATGCCTAGAAAAAAACCTGAAGACACTCCATAAGATTTCTCCCTAATTCCTAGAAAAAGAAACATAGGAAACTTCTACAGGAACCTTCCCAGACAACCACTAATCGTGCTGCATAGGATGATAAAATGGAGGTCATATGCGTGCATGCCTCCATTTAGGCGCATGTAAAATGTACGCATATCACCTCCACTTTAGCATCTTATGCAACATCTTGATGCCAAGGAAAAATTTCTTGATAAATTTCTGGAGGGATTCCTGAAGAAGTCTAAGAGAGAATTTCAGAAGGAATCGCCTAAAAATGCCTGCAGAAATTGGATACAAAGATACTGATGGATTCCTGAGGGATCCCTAGAGGGATTTCTTAAGGAATCCTTCGAAAAGCTCCTGGAGATACCTCTGCTGGAATTCTTAGAAGAATTTCCTATACAAGTTCTGAAGAAATTAGTACACAAAAATCCTCCTAAAGACTGGACTGGAAAAAAATGAGACACACAAAATAATGTATAACTTTTGATTGAGTTCACAAAAACAGCTGATTTTTTAACCAGGAATAGCATATTATGTGTAGTCAATGCCCAAAAAATTTAATCAAAAGCGGTTCAGTATTGGCGCAAATATTGTCGATACAATAAAATGTGATTTTGGGAATCTTGGGCATATATTTTGAAAAATGTTTAGGCTATAATTTTGTTGTTAGCTCATCGAAACGGCTGAAAATTTGACTGTTAGTTCTCCAAGTGAGGCATAATAAGTGGTGAAAATTTCATCATAATCGGTTTAGTACTTATTTTTAAACAATTGAAACAAAAAAACTGGATTTTCAAATTTTGGGCATTTTTTAAACATTTTAAAATCAGGGTGCAATATTTTGACTGTAGAATTGGCAACACTGTCCCGATTTTTATGAAACTTTGACAGTGTAAAATTTTTGTGTCGAACTGTTTTCAGTGAAAATTTCAGCCATTTTGGTTGAATATTTTAAAACGTAGACCAGTTTGAGTGTCACTATTGGTGTCACTACTGGAGAAATATTTGAAGGAAATCTTGCAGAAAGAAAAAAAAAATCAGGGAGAAATCCTTTAGAGAACTACTGAAGAAATGAAAAAAAAAAATACAAATATTTTAAAAGAGAACCCTCTGTGGCTTAGCTGATTAACGTGCCGGACTAGTGATACGGAGTCGTGGGTACGAATCCCACCAAAACAAGTGGCATTTTTTTCATAAATTTATCTTCCATTTTGTCAATGAAACGCACTTTGCTTATAAATATTTACTTCTAGTTTTTACGTCAACCATCTGCAGGTATTCGAAAAATGATTTTTTTTTCAAATTTTTCTCAACCAAGCTGAATTATATGACTTAGTTTCAGGCAATTTGGCCAACAAAAACCCTTTTGACATAATCCCAGAAGAAGGGCATTAATAAATCCTAAACAATTCCTGAAGGAAATTCCGGAAACTCGGAGAGTTTTATAGAAGAATTCATAAATAAATGCCTGAGAGAATCTCTGAATACGTGAAGCAGTACCTGAAGGAACATTTAGAGAAATTTCAACATATATTTAAAAAAGAGTTCCTGGGAAATTCGTTGATCTTCTAAAGCAAACCCCTACAGAAATTACAAAAAAAATCTGCAAACAAAATACCCATGGAAAACTCTTTGATGAATTCTGATAATATTCATGGAAGAATTCCTTCAAAGATGTTTCAAAAAAAATACATGAAGGAATG
Source organism: Aedes albopictus (assembly GCF_035046485.1). Classification (NCBI taxonomy): domain Eukaryota; kingdom Metazoa; phylum Arthropoda; class Insecta; order Diptera; family Culicidae; genus Aedes; species Aedes albopictus. The sequence goes on along the minus strand of NC_085136.1, from coordinate 8,445,654 downwards.
CATGCACAAGCTTTGGTAGCAATCCTTAAAGAAATTTCCTAAAGAATTTCTAAGGAATTTCTGAAGAAACCCGGAGGAATCTTCAGAGGAATTCTTGCTAAAATCATTCTATGGAAATCTGCAAGCATCTTCTTTCTGTAAAAAATCGGAAAAATATCAATCCTGAAAGAATCCACAAAGAAATTTCTGGCAGTGTCCCTGGAGTTAATCGTGTAGAAAATTCTAGAGGTATGCGCCTGAAATATGGAAACCTTGAGTAACTGGCTCTGATTTTACCAATACAGCATTGGCTCACATAGCCGAAGCGGTAAAAACGCTTGTTCCTGTGCCCCATCTAGAGTATTCATAATTGAAACAAATCATGATATTTATAACTCATTATGATATAATTATGTTCAATATCCTTGGTGTTTTTGAAACACTATAACTCAATTATATCACATTATGTTATACATGTTGCTTGATAACTCATTATAATATAATTTAGTTTAAGTTATTAGACAATTAGACAATTATGTTACAAAATAGTATCAATTTTTGATAGAAAACTAGTAATACTGAAGGTAAAGTTCGTATCAAATTTTGTTATCATTTTGATCTAATTATAACAAAATGGATTATTTTCTTGATTAGACTTGTGTACTTCTTGATACAATTTTAGTTATTTTAACATCATCTTGTACCTAGTTGATAACAAAATAAGTTTATGAATAATATTAAAACATTATGACACAATATGATATAATCTTGATATAAATTTCTAGTCGGGTTGGCCATCTCTGATGTCTTGGAGTGTAAATTGTCTAAATGCCTACTATATGATTTATGAATGCAAAAAATAGTCAATTGGCATGAAAATCTAACGACTGAGGCCACACAAATCGTGTTGTTTTCAATTTTTCAACCAATTACCGATTGAAGAGTTTTCCTTTTATCTCCCAAATTATTCTACGCTTCTTCAACCACAAAAGAAAAACGTTGCAAAACTATCAAAACACAAAAACGACATGAAGCTTGCTCGTTTAGTCTTTAGCGGGTTCGTGATACAACCCACCAAGTGCTGTGTGATTATTTTGTCATTCGTTAATCTTTTCCTTTCATTTCTAGTTTTTTTTCCCTAGTGATGCCTATAGCTCGGCTCGCATTGTGAACTACACTACCCGAGCGTTGTTGATGCACCTAGTTGGGTTTTCCCCACTGAGTAATCTGCGTTTCGTTTTTTTATTTGTTCCTGGACAAGTCCTCTTCACTAAGTGGGGGCAGACCTTCCGAACGGCAAATTGATTTACATTTGCATAAATTTTCATTTCGAACGTCGTCCCATCAGCTGCTGCCAACTTTGACATCGACTCGGTAGCGGTGGGACACCCAAATATCTGGGTGTCTCTCTCTCTCTCTCGTAACCAAAGCTCATGTATTTTTATTTCATTTGAACCTTTGCAATCATCAGCCATCAGCATGCAGATGCGGTGGTGCAGTCATCCAAACGGATTTGAAATTTACAGTAGAACAAGTTTGGGTTTTCCGTTTGGTAGGTATTCGTTCAGTTGGACCACTGGAAAATTTAAATGTTTGTCTGAAAGCGCATCACTACTGGATGCCGTGCTGCGGGGCAATAACGGAGAATTATGGCAATGATCACTCTATTTTTGAGGGCTTCGTTCGGATGGTTATGCATTTGGTCGAGTGGAGCAATAGTGCCCAATTGTCGAGAGTTTGGGAATTTATATTTTGAAATGTTTACAATGCTGTACAGGATTACTGTGCAAAAGCTTCAATGCAGCAGGAGATAACTGAAACAAACTATGATGAGGCATAATAAATATTCTCGGTGAAGGTTTCACCGATTATATTTATCGTCTTTTGAATTGGTTTATTCCCCCTACTCTTTAACATGAACTTGAGCATGGCTCTTCAGTTGTCTTTATAAAACTTAATACCTTGTTGCGACGATTCTTAAGTTCTATTAGTTTGTGAATCGAAGCATGCTTAGCATACTGGAAAAGCCTACTATAACGGCATAATTGGACTCACTTCTGTTCAAATGTTTCCTCATTCTAGAATTTCAGTCTACTTGAATGTTTGCTTCGCTCAGCATAGTTTAGTTTGGCAGTCATATCTAACCATTCCCCAAAGGGAAAAACTTCTCCACAAATAGTGTGTCATCGATGCCACTCGATGCAAAAACATTGCTGAAACTTTCCAAAGCCCCATCCCCGGAAAAATGTCAACTTTCGGTTCCCACATCCTGCATCCTTTCGCACATTCGCATCCTTTAACAGCTGGGCTGGCATCGATTTGTCCTCACTGGTTTTCCCCGCCGGCGGCAACGGTCTCTCAACTTCAGCTTGTTCTTTGGAATTCTCATTATTGGTCCCCTCTGCCGTGCCGTCAAAACATCAGACTTTCTGATACGACCCAGAATCTGGAGATCGATCCCCTATGTGTTCACTCTATCACTCTGTCATCGCACTTGACACAGACCGGGGTAACTTCAAACTAATCTCTAGCCTTTAATCTCCCTCATTGACATATAAAAGTGCGAAGCGAAGGAGGAGCAGTGGTGTGGAGCTTCTAGTGCTCCACCTAATGGCTTACCCCTCCAATCAGCAATAATCAAACCCTTTCCATGGGTGATGATACCTCTAGGTAGACAGAAGCGGCGCATCCACCCAAGCTCGAGTTGTAAGAGAAGCAGTTGAACGAAGATCAAATTTCTCTGATACTTGCACAGTCGGTTGATTTTTCCTCCCCGGGGCAGCGCCTTCGCCGCACACTACACATATCCAGTCGTTTCCTCACTGTTTGTGTTAGGGTTACCATACGAGTTTCACAACCTTTTTTCTAATTTTAAATTACTATAATTTAACGATTTCTGTTTTTTTTTGTGTGGCCCGTCAAAGTTGATTGAAGAACCCCTGTCGTACCATGGAGGTCAAGCCCAATTTCGTAATAAAATGGAAGCGTTCAAGACATTTCTGACTAAGCTCGAAGAATAACGGCTACGAAATTCCTTTTTAATTCAAACAGAAGCCTAATTAGCCTTGAGAACGTTTTTAGAGCCGTCATAAAACCAAAATGGATTTATTTTGATTTTAATGTGGTTCTTATGCTATTTTTGAAACCATTTGAGTCATAAATATTATTTGGGCAATCCCTCATGCCATTCTAATGACAATGTGCGATTGTATTCAACGTTTGGCTATCAGAATCACACCATGTGTTTCTAGATGGTCTATTAAATATTTCTGTTTCCACGACTAAACAAATACAATAAGGAAAGCAGAATCACAGATAAAAGAATAATAAGGAATGAACTCACCAGATAATTCTATTCAGCTCTCTGTGTTTGCCGCTGATTGCTAGATCAAAAATGTCCTCCGAACCACATCAAATGTTCACTCTTGCACATCTCTCGCTGAGTCTCTCTTCGTCGAACGAAGCACAAATAAAAAATCGGAAGAGCCAGCATGCATGAATTCTGGAAAATAAGCTTCTCTCTCAGTACCACCTTTTATGTGCCTTTTGTGGAGCCTCGTGGTCGTGCGGTTAGGGTCACCAAGCTTCTAATCGCACCATGCTGTGGGTTGTGGGTTCGATTCCCGCTCCGGGCGATGAAACTTTTTGTGAGAATAGTTTCGTCTCCATATTCACTGGTGCATGCACCAGTGGAAGATGGTATCCATGTCTTTTGTCTTTTTTTATATCCTTAAAAGGATTTCTTTTAAGAATGGGCTCTTCATTTTTTAAAAGCTTCACCAATGATTCCTCTAGAAAGTTCTTCAAATATGCCTTCCGAAATTCGGGGAAGGGCTTAAGGCTAAACTTAGTCCATTTCCTTAATTTTCGTTTTTTATTTTTGTTTATTTCATAACAAAACAATATTTTCAAAATCGGTTTCCATGCACATTTATGGAAAGGATCAAGTTCTTTTCTCATTTTATTCTGGTGATTTTCCTGGTGGTTCCTTTGAAAATAAACTAAACAGCATTTTCCATAAGGAAATAATTCAGAAAATGCCTTGATGCTTCCTAAAAATATGTATGGAAACAGATTGAAAAATAAAAAAAAAAAAACATGAGAAAATGTATGTATGCAGTTTCGCCTTCCATGGGATTCTTTTGGAGATTTACTCTGAAAGTCCTTTAAGAGCTCGTTCGAAGGACCTTGAAAAAATCCTCCAAGGAGTTTTTACAAAATTTTCCTTCAAGTGGTACCATAGAAGTTTTGGCGATGGCACAAATTTTTCAAATGGAGGATAACGTGCCTCTGGAGCCGGCATTCTAATAGAAGTTTCCCCAAGAGTTTCTCTAGAAAATTCCAAAGGTTTTTCAGGATCACTGCACGCAATTTAATCAAAATCTTCCCAAGGATTTCTTTTAGAATTTTTGTCAAAAGTTTTTCAAAAGTTTCTGAGAATTTCTTTAGAAGTTCGGTCAGTAACTTCTCTCGATGGTACCATTTCTTTTAGGCATGTCAAAAGATTTCCTACAAATTTCTGTATGAGTTCTTCACATATTTCGGTTGCTTTTCAGAGATTACCATCAGAAGGTTCATCAGAAATATCTCGAGGATTTCCGTATTTGGTTAATCAACAACTCCATTAAGTGTTCATTCAAATATTCCTTACAAAATTATCTTTTTCCTCCCCAAAGAGATATCCACAAAACCATTGAAGCTATGATACTTCTGTAGAAGCTTTTTAAGGAATTCATTTTTTGAAACTTCAAGATCCCCCCTGGAAATTCCAACAGAAATCTCTCCTAGTATTTTTCTGTAGTTCGTTCTTCAATTCCTGCAGGAGTTTCTTTCAAAACACCTGCAAGAGAAACTCTTAAAATTGTTCTAGATTTACTCTTTTAGATCGTCTCCAGTAGTTTCTTTTCTGAAAAATCTTTAAAAACTACCTTTAGAAAGCAATTCCTTTCGGTGAGGAACTTCATTAAGAAACAATCAAAGACATTTAAAGATAAATAAAACTTCTTGAATAGCTTGAGGTGTCTGCGAGAAACCTTCCAACAATTTTCCCGGACACTGGAGAAAAAATCATAGAAATCTATGGGTATAATTAATAAAAAAAAAACGATATAACTCGTTAGGGAACTCAGAAATATTTGTTTGAATGAAACGCTGGAGAGATTTATAAAGAAACACCTGGAAAAAAAATCTACAGGATCTTCTAGAGGAAATCCTGAAGGACGTCTCAAAGAAAATGTTGGAAAGAAATCGGAAGACATAACTGAATGAACTCCTAGAAGAGTTCCTGAAGGGACTTCTAGTGGAAATTTCAGAAGAAATGCTTCTGGAGTATTTGAAGAGCCTCCCAATGTAAATTTTATAGGTTTTTCTGATCGATTGTTCATCAATGGTTCTAGGAGTTGTTTTCAAAACTCCTTTAGGAGCTCTTCTTCAAGTTGTTCCAGAATTTACTCTTGTAAAACTTCTGCAGGAGCTCCTGCTGAAAAATCTTGAAAAACTACCTTCAGAAACTCTTCCAGAAGGTCTAAAGCAATACCATCCAAAGAAAAATTTCATTAAGACCCGTTTGGTTAAATTAAATGACAAATTTAATAACTCTTTTGATGCATTGAGGAGTTCTTAAAAAAAAACCTCCCGAGAACGTTCTCAAGAAACTTGGAAAACCTTCCAGAAACTGCTGGGCATAATTTTCAAAAAAAAACTCTGAAATTAATCATAAAGGAACTCATAGAAAAATTTCTGAACGAACTACTAGAGAGATTCTTAACTCCTGGAGGCATTTCTTACGGAACTTCTAGAGACAACCTTGAAAATCCTCCTAGAGGAATTTTAGTAGAGAAATTGAGAACCATAACTGAAGGAACTCCTAGATGAACTCCTGAAGGGGCATCTTGATTAAATTTTTGATGTAACTGTTCATAAAATCCTGCAGACACTCAAATAAAAAGCAAATCTTGCAGCAAATCCTTAACCTTTCAGTACTCGCGCCAATTTTTGTAACGCGAGCAGTCGCGCGTTGTACTTTGTACAACACCCGTACATTCTGAAATATCTAAGGATCCTGATTGTTTAGAGGAGGACTGTCTTTGGCAAAGTTTTTGTAAATTTCATGGGCTACTTGATGCTGACAAAGTTGATTCGTAATACGTCCACTAGGTGGCGCTAGTGAGCAATATCATGTTATATCTTATATATCAGGATCCTGATGTCTTAGAAAGATGGTGTCTTCGGCAAAGTTGTTTGGTAGGTCAACGGCTTACATATTATTGGCCGTTTAATTGGATATTCCACCACTAGGCGGCGCTAGTGAGCGAATAAACTTTATATCCTATGTATCTCGGGATCCTGATTACTTAGAAAGATGGTGTCTTTGACAAAGTTGTGTGGTAGGTCAAGGACTTACGGATGATTCGCAGTTTAATTTGAAATTTCACCACTTGGCGGCACTAGTGAGCTCGTAAATATTATATATTATGTATCTTTGGACCCTTAATACTTAGAAAGATAGTGTCTACGGCAAAGATGTTTGCTATATCAAGGGCTTATAGATGAGTAACAGTTTGATTACAAATGCCACCACTAGGATGCGCTAGTGAGCATGTAAATTTTTAATCTCATATAGCTCAGAATCCCGATTAAAAAGGCACGAGACACCGTCTTCAGCCAGAGGCTGTACAGACTGAACAGAACTTAACACTAGACTATGGACACGACATACATTACATGCACCAGTGGATAGCATGGTGCGGTTACACGCTTGGTAACGCTAACCAAACGGCCACGAAGCTCCACTTTACTGAGAAAGATGGTGTCTTCGGTAAAGTTGTTTGGTAGATCAAAGGCCAAATGGAGGAGAAGATACCTCATCCGTAAGCTTTTGACCTACTAAACAACTTTTCCGAAGACACCATGTTTCTAAATCGTCAGTATCCTGAGACTTATGAGATATAAGATTTACGCTAACTAGCGCCACCCTTTTTTGGAATTTTAAATAAAACCCACCATCATCTATAAGCCCATGATTTATAAAACAACTTCGCTACTGACATCAACATAGAGTCATCAGGATACGGATACATAATGTCTCTTCATAATGCGATTTATGATTTTTCATAATGCGATTTATGATTTTTTCCGCATTTTAAGAAGTAACGTTGTTTTCAAAGGTCCTGTACTATTCAAAATAAGCTTCTTTGAAGAATACATTTGGATTTACCATCAATAGAAACATTTATTACAAAGTAATAACAGATGATTCTCATGTGTTGTACAAAGAACAACAGTGGAATGAACGGAATGTTAACTGTTCTATTGGGCTTTTAAATACATTCAATTCGGTTGAAATATTGTTGACAGAAAAAAACACAGCTTGTTGAAAACATTAAAAAAGCATCCGTTTGCATATTTTAGCAAATTAATGTGTTGCGACACCTTGTAGTGCAATCTCGTATCAAACGGCACATCAACTGTAAGCTCTTTACCCATCAAACAACAATGTCGAAGACATCATCTTTCTAAGTAATCAGTATCTTGAGATACATGAGGTATAAAATTGGAATGCTCACTAGCGCCACCTGGATGTGAAATTGCACGTCATATTTGTCTTCATCTGTTAGTGTTTGATCTACTAAACAACATTGCAGAAGACATCATCTTTCTAAGTAATCAGGGTCCTGAGTCATATGAGTTATAAAGTTTGAATACCTTCTAGCGCCACCTAGATGTGGAGTTTCAAATCATACGACTCTCCATCAGTTAGTGTTCGATCTACTAAACAACTTTGCTGAAGACATCATCTTTCTAAGTAATCAGGATCTCGAGATATATGAGTTATAATATTTGAGTACTCACTAGCGCCACCTGGATGTGGAATTCCACATCATACTTGTCTTCATCAGTTAGTGTTTGATCTACTAAACAACTTTGCAGAAGACACCATCTTTCTAAGTAATCAGGGTCCTGAGATGTATGAGTTATAAAATTTCAATGCCCACTAGCGCCACCTAGATTTGGAGTTTCAAACCATACGGCTCTCCATCAGTTAGTGTTTAACCAACCAAACAACTTTGCCGAAGACATCATCTTTCTAAGTACTCAGGATCCTGAGTTATATCTATATATATAAAAATGCAGTGGCATACGTGGGACCGCGCATAACTTGCAAACGGAAGGTTCGATTTTGGTCGTCTTAGTTTTGTTCTGTTAGTTTTCACCCAAGGAAGGTTTATGAGGCCTAAAACATGGACAAATTGAGAGTTTTCGAAAATCGATTTTCTATACTTCTTCCACCGGGGACTTGGGCTTGGCTAGAAACTTGAAACGTCAAAAAACGCAGTAGGCAAGACAAAGTTTGCCGGGTACAGCTAGTGGATTATAAAAATCACATGCTCACTAGCGCCACCTATCGGTTGAAATCTGAATTACTCAGGTCACCTCGCGTAGGCCCTTGATATCCCAAGTAACTTTGCCGAAGACACCATATTTCTAGATCATTTAGATTTTGAAATACACTAATTCACATTCAATTATCTATCTTATTTTATATATAGTACGTCCTTCATTATGCGATTTCAATTTTCCGCATTATAATGAGTTATACTGTTTTCAAAAAAGGTCTTATAATATTCCAAATAAGTTTCCTGTAGAATACATTCGGGTTTGACATCGATAGAAAAAATGGTTTCAAAGTAATAGTCGATAATTCTCATGTGTTGTACAAAGTACAACAGCGCGATTAACGGAAGGTTAAATAATCGCTGAAGAATTTCTGGCAAAACGTTTAAAGGGATTCCTGATAGAATGTTTGAAGACATTTGTAAATGACCTTCTTGAGAAATACCTACAGTAACTCCTAGTTTAATTTCATGAAAGAATTAAAGAATTCTCAGATAAACTTCTCAGAAAATTTGTGAAGATAGAGAAGTAAGTCATTAAAAAAAATCGAATAAACTGCTAAAGGATGGGTACAATGAATTATTTGTGAAGTTTTTTTTAAGAATTTAAAAAAGGAACCTCTGCCAGGATTCCCTGAGAAATTTATAGAAACATTTTTGAGATTTCTACAAAAAAAAATGCAAAGAACCTTCGACTTCAAAAATATATTAACAATTTTGAAATATACTTAATGACACACAGAGTAAAAATTAATTATTTTTATTATTAATTTTTTAATATTTTTTAAGTACTCCACGAATTAGACTTGAAATTTTACGACCTTCGACCTTTGACTACGAGCATTTTGAATTCAACTATGAATTTCTAACGTGTACCATAAGTAGGTCGGTTCCAGAGGCACGTTCTCCTCCATTTGGGAAATTTGTGCCATGAGTACACGTGCACCATACAGTATTTAAACTGCTTGGCAGTTGAGGCACTACACACTAAATCTGTAGAGGGAGGGTCCCTTCTTTTCAAACTTAAGTTTTGGTCTGTTGGGTACCGAAGTTAATAATTTCACGGGATCTCAGGGGATGTTAGAGACCTGTTTGAAGGTTTCAAGGGCTTCACAAAAGGGCCCAGGTAGCATTTGAAGATTTATCATGACTACGAATACCAAATCTTGATTATAAAACAGATTTGAAACCTTCACTGCCCATGTTCGCATAGTCGACGTAACCACCATTGACAAAGTCAGCATACACAAGCTAATATCTGACGCATCTTAGTATAAGTGACCAGTTTTATTCAATAGAACACAAGATCTAACCTTTAGATAGATGTAAACGAGAAAAAATAGGGTATTGGTTCCCTTCTTAAGCATGTGGCCCCCATTTTCATCCTACGAAAAACAAAGGATTGAAGCGTTGTTTGTTTTGTTTCTTATTTTTGTATTTTTTGTTAGAATTGAGCACGCATGAAAACAAAAAGAACGGAATCAATCGGTGCTGTAATCGCTTGTTTTCGATTAAGATGAATATGGGAACGTGAGATTAATGATGGAACACGTACCCTATATTAAATCTCGAATTATTCATTGCAAAAATTTCAAAAGTGTGTTGAAAACTACAGTGGCGCTTACGTCGACTATGCGAATATGGGCAGTTCACTAAACCAAGAATGTTAATTGGAAGCAGTAGGGTTGCGTTTCTGGAAGTTTCAGGGAGTTTTAAGTGGTTTTCAGGAACGTTTCAGTGTTTTTCGGAGGTTTCGGAGGCTTACGGGGTTTCAAGAACGTTCCTAAGACGTTTCAGGAGTTTTCAGAGAAATCAAGGACGTTTTAGTAGATTTCATGGGGTTTCAAGGAACTCCAGGGGAGCTCAATGGAGCTTCAGCATGTTTCCACGGGCATTCCAGGGGGTTTTAGGGTCGCTCCAGAGACGCGTTGGGGGTTTCCGGAGGATTCAGATGTGTTCCAGAATGTCTCAGGAGCAATCTAGGAGGTATTAGGGCCCTGGGTTCCAAGTGGCATTTCAGGAGTATTCATTCATCAAGGGGTGTTCCAGCGGGCTTCAGTGGTTTCAGGGGCGATCCAAGGGTTTGAAAAGTATTTCAGGGATGTTCCAAAGGATGTCATGGTCCTTCCAAGGAGTTTCAGGAGTTTTCAGAGGGCTTCAAGAGGTGTACAGGGGCGTTTCAAGAGCCTTTCAGGAGATTTGAGGGACTTTTCGGCTGCTCTTAGGGGTTTGCAGGAGTTTCCAGTTGTGTTCCAGGGGGTTTCAGGGCGATCATAGGCATTCTATGGGGTTTCATGGGGTTCCTGAAGCGCTCCAGTGGCAAACAGGTGATTTCTCGTGACATTCCAGGGGTGTTCCAAGTGGTCTCAGAAGAGCTTCTGGGGAATTCAAGGGCGTTCTGGAATGTCTCTGATTGGTCTTGAGTGTTTAAGCTGATTTTTAGCGGTCTTTCAAGGGTTTTCAGAGGCATTTTTGTGGGTTTCAAGAGCGTTTCAGGGGTTTTCGGGGGGCGCTTTGGTGGTTTTGGAGGGGTTCAGGAGGTTATAGTTGCGTTCCAGAAGCTTCAGGGGCGTTTTATAATGTCTCAAGAGCGTTTTGCAAGGTAAGAACATGTTTCAGGGCGCAAAAAATCACCGGCTTCGGTAATATTTTACCAAAATCTCAACCGTTATATATTTTTACCGAAAAAAAAACGGTAAAGTTGGAGCTTTTACCAAACTTTGTCTGATTTTACATATACACGATGACAATTCAGCAGGATTAGGTATTTTCACATAATTCCAGCAAAAACTCATTAACGAACACTCAGAATTTGAGGTTTTGGTAAAAATTACCGCATGCGATTAGCTGTGAGCGGGTTCCAAGTTGCATTCCAGGAGTGTTCAGTTATTAAGGGATATTCCAGCGGGCTACAGGGATTTCCGGTCATTTCAGGGACGTTCCAAGTGATTTGAAGGTCGTTCCGTTGGGTTTCAGGGCCATTCCAGTGGGTTTCTTGGAATTGCCAGGGGCACTCCTGTGTATTTCAACGGGTTCCCAACGGCGTTCCAGGAGACTCCAGGGGCGTTCCGGGGGATCTTATAGGGTTTCAGGGTCGTTACATGGGGCGTCATGGGGTTAATGGGCATTGCTGGAGGATCTCGGGAGCATTCAGATGGAACAAGAGTGTCTGGAGGTTTAAGGGACTCTCAGGTAGCTTCGTGGGTTTTCAGAGGCGTTTCAGGGGTGTTTAATCTTCCAGGACGCGCGCCATCAAGCAGCCGAAATTGCACCGCACTCGCGCTGTATACGATGAGCGAGTTGTTTTGGTAGTGTTGTGCTTTTTACAACAACGCGCGTCCTGAAGGATTAAGGAGGTTTAGATGACGCTTCAATGGAGCTCCATGAAATGGCTTGAAATCCCAAAAACAAGTATGAAACTACATCAACACCCCTAGAGTTCCTTTTAAAAATCTCTGACGCCGTACCTTTAAGTCACCGCTGAAATTACTAGGGACCAGTTGTTGAAACCTGGAATTCGTAAGTTCTTCTGGTTTCAAATGACATAAACCTCTGAGTTTGAGCCAAAAGTATTAAGATTCAGAGGTGGCGCAATCGCCTCAAAGTTGAATTTGAGGTGTATTATGAATATTATGCGACTCGAGCTGAAAAAATCAACTTTTTGCAACTCGATACAAAAATAACAAAAAAGCATCCTGTCGGAAAAACATGATTAATAGTTATTTATGCAACGAGTTGCAAAATGAAGATTTTTACAGCACGAGTCGTGCATTTATCCAACGAGGCTTGCGAAATTTGAATCAAGCAAGCCGTGTTAAAACCGTAACAGTTTTTCAAGCTTTTACAGTGGAAACACAGGCTGTTTCCAAATCCAAATTCAAACAATTGCATTATGGTTCATAATGCAACCCAAATAAGTTGTATTATGAACCATAATGAAACTTATTAGAATAGTGAGAAAAAGTAGGCCGTTAAGATACCAAAACGGCAAGTATAAAATTAAATTCAAAATGCCGAGTTGCCAAAACTAATAAATAAGTGCTACCAACAGCCAGTAGTTACCCGTTTAGTTTTGCAAACTTCCAAATAGATTTCCATATACATTTTTAATAAAAAAAACCCCTAATTAATCCACCGAGCAGTGATGGCGCCTTTCTCGTGCCTTTGAAAACCCATTTCAACAAAACTTAAGTGACATGTTGATGAATATGGCACTTTCAAACGTTTAACAAAAATCCATTACATGGCATCTGAAATCATATTGTTTATCTGGCCGTTATCTTCAATTTTGAGCCGCCATTTTGGATTCAAGACCTCCATCTTGAAAATTCTGGTCGCTATTTTTAGACTCTAGACTAGACATGTGTGCCGTCGCGCCACGTCGATGAGAAATCGGCGTGCGACTACCCAAGTTATAAAGATTCGAATATGCAAAACGGGAGTGTAAAGGAGTGTGACACCCATGCACTGGTGGAAAAAAAACATGGTTAAGATGATAGAAGCCGAACCAGGAAGCATCGATGTACCGGCGTGATAATCGGCGGCAGCGTGAAAAACCGCACACTGATCGGCGTATCGATCCTCAGATGTTCGGCGCACACATATACTCTAGACTTCTTCCCAATCTAAGATATACCCCTATTCAATAAATTCAGCCGCCATTTTCGTCATTGGACCGCCATCTTGGTTACTTTGATTGCTATTTTGCTATTTTTGGACTCCGGGCATCTTCCCCATAGCAAATATACCCATATTGCATGGTTTTAGAGCATAAAACATCATTAAACTGCCTTCTTGGATATTTTGGTCGTCATGTTTGAACTCCATACATCTTCCCCATACAAAATATACTCATATTGCATGATTTTAGAGCCTAAAACACAATTAAACAGCCACCATCTTGAATTTGAAGCCGCCATCTTGGGTTTTATAACGCCATCTTGGATATTCTAGTCGCCATTTTTGGATTCCAGACATCCTTCCCATTCTGGGGCCCATATAGCCGAGGCGGTAAACGCACGGGTATTCAGCATGACCATGCTGAGGGTGACGGGTTCGATTCCCGGTCGGTCCAGGATCTTTTCGTAAAGGAAATTTCCTTGACTTCCTTGGGCATATAGTATCTTCGTGCCTGCCACACGATATACACATGCAAAATGGTCATTGGCAGAGGAAGCTCTCAGTTAATAACTGTGGAAGTGCTCATAGAACACTGAGCTGAGAAGCAGGCTTTGTCCCAATGAGGACGTTACGCCAAGAAGAGAGAGAGAGACATCCTTCCCATACCAAATATAGCCAGTTTTAGAGCGTAAACTCAATCAAACAACCGCCATCTTGAATTTTGAACCGTCATTTTGAATATTAGACTGCCATCTTGAAATTTAGGCCGACTTCGTGGAATTTCTGGTCTCTAGTGTTGATTTCCGCATAAAATCCGTCAACCTGCTAGAGGTTACAAAAATCGCCGCAGTTTGATGTGTCGCATGGTGGGGCTTGGTTCAGTTTTATATACTGCCATTTCTGCCGGTGTAAGTCTGGATCACTGAAATGGTCATTGCTCCGGAACGTCTTAACCGATCCAAACTATTTTTAATAGCAAATAATGCGGTAAAATTCCAGTTTGATTCGAGCTATAATCCGGAAAATCGGCCAATGGGAAGTGTCTTAAAAGTGAGTGAACTCTTTTTGCACACAGACATACATACAAACACACATACAGACATCATCTCAATACGTCGAATTGAGTTGATTGGTATATGTGGCTTGACCCTCCGAGTCTTCTATCGAAAATTCGGCTTTGGAGTGAACATATAGCCTTTCAGTACACTGTGGTGTACGAGCAGGATACAACACCAAACATTCAATAAGAAGAATTGGTATAGATGAAATCATAACATTATTGTATTATGAAATTGATAATGAAATTCTAGAGACATTGTCAACGAAGTATGTCAAATATGTCAACTATTGTCATTTGTCAATTATCGATCATTTGGCAGATCAGTTTATTATTAGTAGCAGGAAAATCCTCGAATGAGTTTAAAGCTTAGCCACCAAAAAACTCTCGTTAATTAAAGCAACAGAATTGGAAATTGAAGTGTACATTTCCTGGCTATGAGGTGTATGGTAACCCTATTCCGCGTTCACATCTGGATGGCTGCCTGCCGGATCGGCGATGGGTGGTTGCCTGTCATTAAGAAGCCAATAAAATCGTTGTTTCCTACTACATCGTCGCTTTCACTCTCAGGCTCATTCAACGAGCGCGGAGGTTCTGTGATCAGCCAACCCCGACCGGTCGTTATAACCCGCCATACGAGGCGATGCGATGCAATGCGGGGGAGAAGTGTAAATGGTACGATAAAATCTCGTTCTCAGAGTTGCTTTTGGTGATGGTCGTGCTAGAGCTCATTAAGTTTTTATGGCGTACTATGATTCAATTACGCTACTAAACTTTCTCATTGTTTTCTCAGGGTGATTTTCAAATTTAAATGTTCTTTTGTACACTGTAAGTACTCCCAACACGGTTGCTACTCGGGTTTGTGTGCTTGAGTTTATGCACCTCTACTCTACGTATCCCTTTGAAGCACAAAAAGCAGGCACAATGGAGCGACCCTTTATGGGCCGAGCAAACTGCCTTGCACTACACCATCCAGCAAGCTACCAAGCCGGCGCAGTGCCTCATCCGGCTATTAATAAACGTCGGTCCACGAGCGCTCTTATTTTTCAGCAGCTGAAAGTGCTACATCCTTAATCCTATATGTTTATGTAAATATAGCTTATGTTGCTATTATGGCGCTTTTGGGCCGCTTCATCCTGCTCCCGGTGAGCCAAAGCGAGCCGAGCGGAAAGCCAAGTGCAAACAAAACAACAACCGGCTGCGCTGGCTGGCTGCTCTTCTCCGTGGCGGGAGGCTGCCCTTTTTCCGACTGCACATTTAGAGGGTGGCATAATCCGAGAACACCACGTTGCCTCGCATCTCTTCCACTGACCGTTGGCCGTTTTCCCACCATTCGGGAGCTTCGATAATTAAGCTCTCGAAAGGGTTCGTTTGCGGGTAGATTAATCCGTCCCATTTGTTCTGTCTTGATTTATTCGGTCCGTTTAACCCTCCAACCTGTCATCAGAGTTTGGGATAGTTAGAATCGTTCTCACTCGCAGTAGGCCTCTGCTGTTCAACCGGAGTCATTCGCGCTTGTAGTAGGCCTTCGGGTATTATCCACCGTTATCTAACAGCAGTCTTTGATCGATGCATAAATAATGATCAAAAAGAACATTTGTAGCTTACGGAAACTGATCAAGAGATGAAATTCATATTACATATTATTCAACTGGGCAATTGAATGCCTATTTCCAATATAAACTTGTCAGATTTGGATTATCACATCGCCATCATTTCTCCTCCGATTGATTTAACTTTTCGGTGACGAACTACAAATTGTTAAATACTATTGGAGAAGTTGCGTTATAACAATACTTGAACTAAAAGTAGAATGAGGGTCCTATAGCCACAGCTGTAAAGGCGTGGGTATTCAGCATGACCATGTTGAGGGTAACGGGTTCAATTCCCAGCCGGTTCATGAACTTCTCGTAAAGTTAATTTCCTTGACTTCCTTAGACATAGAGTATCTTCACGCCTACCACACGAAGAACACATGCAAAATGGTCATTGGTAGGGGAAGCTATGAGTGAATAACTGTGGAAGTGCTCATAGAACACTGGGTTGCAAGGCGAGATTTGTTGTCGGGACGACAATTCTAGAGGTTCCTATTGCAAGACCACCCGCAAGAAGAACCGGTAGCGTACGCCATGGATGTACCACTTTCGGAGCTAATTGTTCATGTTCAAGCAGCGCCTAGTATATGTACAATCTGAACGCCAAGGACTTTGAGGTATCCATGGGCAGCAGAAGCCATCGTTAATCGTCACTACGTAGACCATATTCCATAGCCGAAGAAGTGGTCAACACCGGAAGGCAGGTGAAGGTGACTTCAAACTCCGGAACTTCCTGTCCAACGAAACTGCTGCTTTAGCTGAACAGGTTGGAGACGAATCACCATAAACAGAGAAAAAAATGCGTTGAGAAGCAGATTGAATCCTTACTTGGCATGAAGTGGATTCCTAGTAGCGATACCTTCACGTTTATGGTCTCTCTTCCAGATAGTCTAGGTACGCCATGTTCTCGAATAATCACATGTACCTACAGAACGAGAAGTTTTGCGCACAATCATGGGTTACTTTGATCCGATGGTACTGAATTCATTCTTCCTGATTCATGGGCGCACCAAGATGCAGGATATATGGGTGACTGTAGAGTGGGATGACCTCATTACTGAAGACATATTTACTGAAGCAGTGGAAGCAATACATTGGACTTATCCCGAAATTGAGCACTCTTCGCGTACCCCGTTGTTAGCTCAAAGGAGACAGATATAATAGCTATATTAGGTTGGCAGTTCTCACATTCGTTGATGCAAGTCTCACGCGTAGTGTGTTTCCGAATGCATATAGAAGAAGGTCCAGCCGTTAGCTTTGTGGCAGCTTTGTGCTGACGATACCTTGTCTCGAACTCCAGGCTACAGTTCTGGGATCATGTTTGCTCAACAGTGTAATAGCAATACACGCTCTCCTTGTAACGAAGTGTGTATCCTGTGGGACGACTCCAGGTATCGTTTCCGCCTGGATTCGGTTGGATCAGTAGCGATACCATCAATACGTGGGTTTTAGGATTGGGGAAATTGCTTCAATGACGGACCACTCGCTAACGTCCGTGCAATGAGTACAGCTCGTGAACTGAATGTTGCTCATGGCACGAAATGGGGAACTGGAGCAGCATCTGTTCAGGAAGCTGGTAGATCAAAGGAGTAGAAATCTCAAAGCAACTGGAGGCGTGATCAGTATACGTATGCGAAGTTGAGCAGATCAATCCAACGGAGGAGGAGTTGATACCGTATATTTTTCACAATAAAATCGAGCTGCTATTAATGGACATTATTATGTTTAGTAAATAAGACAAGTTCATCCAGATTAAGTGTAGAATTAGCATAAGTTAAAATACACGTAAATACAAAAAAAAAAAAAAAAAAAAGTTCATCCAGAATATTCACTGATCTCATCGAAGTGAGAAGCGAAATCTTGGAGCCCAGGATGTAATGCTGAAAGCTGAGATCGTTGTGGATCCATACACAAGCTAGTCCTTTAGTCCTTTTCTTAGTCGCCCAAGAAATACAGTTGCTAAAGAAGACAAAAGAGAGAACAGAATAATTCACAAGGACCAACCGAAATCGACTTCACTGTAGAAGATCTTCAGAGGCTCTCAGGTGAATTCCAAAACTTAATTACATACCATCCTTCTCAAACTATGTGTCGCGACCCACCAGCTCTACAAGAAATGCACGTATCAGTTAAGAAGTTTGAGAAAGGCTGTCCTAGTAGTGCCTAAGGATGTGTAAGTATAAATTTTATTCATATTACTCCAATAGATCACTGATTACGCTTGTAGATCCGATCAGCTATACTCCTGGGAGTTCTCGGATACTTCTATAAATACAATCATAGAACCTACCACTTGATAAAACATATATACCTGATTCAGTGAGTATGAATCTCATTCATAATTCAAGTAGATATATACAGGGGATAGACAAAATGATCGGGACAGGCAAAATTTTCACTTTTCAAAAAATGTCCAATTGGGTTGTTTAGTGAATAAAACATTGCTATTTTCTATAGCCTAATCGAAAGAGCTAATTTTTCTGAGTATAACGTGATTTTATTGGATTCCAACAATTTTGTTTTGATGATTAAATCAACAAAACAGTTTTAATTTTCGTGGATAGAATGACAGTTCCATCGTTAAAGTGACAGTTCGACCCGAACAAAAAATTTTCCCCATACAAACTTTAAATGGATTTTAAAAATAGTTCCCGGACTCCAATAATTATGAAATTTTGGATTTCGACTAATTTTTGGGCGAAGAATCCGATTATGAAATAATCCGGATACCCCTAAAGAACCCAATTAGCTGTAACTTTTCGAAAAGTGTATCAAATATTCTCAAATTTAAACTGTAAGTTGATCAACTAGTTGTGTATCAGTGGACAAAATTTGGAAACGATCGCACTATTCTGCACGAAGTTATAAGTATTTTAGAAAAAGGTAAAATTATTCGATAGCCAACTTTAAGCTGTTATATCTCCGGATTCAATGAACCGAATGCAATGAAATTTGGCCATTTATGACTTATATAATGAGCTCTGGAAAACGTTTGACTCAACTTGAAATTATTAACAAGAGAAAAAGTTATAGCCATTTCATTATTTTATGATTTTTTTGGTAAATTGATCTATTTTTTAATATGCATCCCATTACTTTTTCAATGGATTGCCGCCTATGTTGTTACTTTCTTTCAAAACATATCTGTATTCAAGACAATCTGAGGAAATTTAAATGAACTTTAATTAGTATCTTAAATTTTGAAACGATGTTGAAATTTAAGAAAATTTGGTGTTTTATTAGAAAAATAATCTAATCGTTATAATTTTCTTCCTTGTTAAGAATTTTCGGTTAAGTCAAAAGTTTTTCAAAGCTCACTATATAAGTCACTAATGGTTAAAATTTCATTGCATTCGGTTCATTCAATCCGGAGATATAACAGCTCAAAGTTGGCTATCGAATAATTATACCATTTTTTAGATTATTTATAACTTTGTGCAGAATAGTCTGATCTTTTCCAAATTTTGTCCACTGATACACAAATAGTTGATCAACTTACAGCGAAAATTTGAAAATATTTTATGCACTTTTCGAAAAGTTCTGTAACTATTTGAATTTTTTTAAGAAGGGAAAATTTTGCCTGTCCCGATCATTTTGTCTATCCCCTGTACAGTAGCTCCCGGAGGTTCGATGACATTTACTCAAAGGAGAATCTTAAAGAATCATTGCATTCACCACTTGATAGGTCTGCAAAGATCCCTAGATAGAAAAAAAACGATTGAAAAATTTCCAAAGGAATTTCTGTAGAAATCCCTAGGAAATATTTTAATCAATTTTTTAAAGAATCCATGGTGGAATTATTGTAGTTTTAGGAAATGTTGGATGAATTTCTGGGAAAAAAACATGGAGAAATATCTGGAGGAACTCGTGAAGAAATCTCTGTTTGAATTCCTGCTGGAATCCCTGGAGAAATTCCTGCCTGAATTACTGAAAGTAACAACAAATCTGAACAAATCTCTGCTGGACGTCCTGAGGAAATACCTGAATGAATTTTTGAAGGAACCATTGAACAATTTATTGAAAGATCCCTTGGAAGCTTTAATGAAAAAAACTTTAAAATGATTTCTTTAAAGAAATTTCTGCAGAAATTACCGATGATTTTTTAACCATCTCCTACTTAGAAGAAGACCCAAAGTAATGCCAGAGGAGTTTCTGAAACAATCCATGGTAGATTTAAAGACCGAATCAATGCAGTAATTTCTGAATGTCTAAATTTCTTCAGGGAAATTTCCAATAGAATCCCTGGAAGAATTTCTGGGGGATTCTTTGTAAGAATTTCGGAAAGGAGTCTGTGCTAAATTTTCTAAAGAAATTCATGGAAAAACTTCTGGATGAACCTTTGATTTCCATAAAGAACTGCTGAAAACATATCTGAAGATACTCGTGGATAATTTCCTGAAAGTACTACGGAATCTATGGAGAAATTTGTAAGGACAGCCATAAAGCTTTCCTAGAAGAATTTTTTAAAAATTTCTGAATGATCCTGTAACGAAAACTCCGGAAGAAATTTTGTAAAAAAAAATTTAATCAATTTCTTTTGCCATTAATAGTAGTTTACGCAACAAGGTGCAGAATGACGATTTTTACAGCACAAGTCGTACATTTACATTTACGAAGAATGCTGTAAAAATCGAGTTCTGCACCGAGTTGCGTACAACGTTTTTTGCAAGTTCATAAATTACCGCTTGAGGAAAATTTCAAACAAAACTTTTTCATCAAACTGCATACTGATGCTCATAGCCATGTTTAAGAAAATCTGATCATAGCAGGTTGTACTGTGCAGTTGTCACAATTTTTCTAAACTGCTTTCAGAAAGCATCAAGAAGTTGATCAAAACTGAAAACAGTGCTGTAATGGTCCATTACGCAACGCATATCAGTGCTGTAATGAATCATTACAGCACTGTTAATTTGGTGTAGGAAAGTAGGCCTTTTCCTGTCAGATTGGCGTGAGGCAAAACAGCCTATTACGATGAGAAATTGCAAAAATGGATTTTTATTAAACGTTTGAAAACGCGATAATCAACATGTCACTTGAATTTTATTGAAATGAGATTTTCGAAGACACGAGAAAGGCGTGGATTTTTCTAACAAAGAAATCTAAGAACGAAATCCTTTAACATGGGAAGGAAAATCTTCGCTAAACATTTGAGCTACCACTCTGCATCTCTGCATTCTGCCAAATTCGCCCAAATGGCATTTTCGGCCAGATGATCTATTCGGTTAAATGGCCGGACACCGAATGCAAGTGTGTAAATCATATTTTTTTTAGCACGAAACGCAGTTTGGCTCACTCTCTTCCCTTAAGAAATATCGATTTGTACCTATACAAAATTGACTACACCGCGGAAATGGACTTTGTAACTCAGGCTTGTCTTCCGTTACGGCAAGCGCACTACTATATATTTCTGCACCAGCTACTTTCGCTTATCGTTGTCGTCTTCTAAAGTTGGATCATTTTATCGGCACTGAAGCGTAGAGACACAGCTCAGCTGAAGCACTAGGCAAGGCGTACCGAGAGGACGCGAACGGTGGGATTAATGGATTGCTAAAATTTGCAACGCGGGTAAAGTGATGAAAGAGTAATGGCCAACAAAGTTTGCCTGCTGCGAAGCGAATTTTGGTCTTGTCTTCGAGGAGAAGAGCCAAAGACGGTGTCGTTTTTTTGGTTAGATAATGTTTTACCGGTAGGTACAAGACGTACAGAAAAGACAAAAAAAGTTTTGCGGAAATTTCGTCGGAATTTGCTGAACAATTTCCGAAAGTTGTTAAATTGTTCCAATTTCAACCACACACGTTGTGTCGGTCAATGGCGAACTTTAATAAAGTTGCTCTTTCGGAGCGCCAACCGGGACCAACAATCAACAGAGCAATTGAACCTTTTCAATAAATCATTTCCCCACAGCTCGCATCGACCGTGTTCAAATCTCTCCGGAAATAAGCTACAGCATAAATAACATTCCATTTTCCACAAGAACGAAGAGCAAAAATGCTTCGATTGAATAAACAATACTGCGGCGGCGGCTCCGACGAACCGCCGGGCCGCTGCCTATACCGCACCAGTCTCTCCCGCAGTAGGCGATGGTGTGATGAACGATTCGAAAAAAACAAAAAAAACACCAAGCGTCCCCATCGAAATCAAAGCAACCTAGTTCTCGGGTGCAGCTTGCGTTGCTGTGCCAGCCAACCGAATTCGTTCATCCGAGCCGAGATATATTGTGTCGATTTAGCCAATTTGTTGCAACCGAACTAACTTTTTATTCCGCCGCACTGAAGTGATACAATGCGTTATTTTATTTGCCGGTGGTAATACTTCCCGGTTCCTTCTGGCTGCTGGGCGTTTTCCCATGGCATTCATGGGTTTTTCTTGGACAAATGCCAAACGATAATATCGCAGGGTGAAACTCCCTAGGGTATGGGTACCCTTTTTAAATCTAAGTCCCTTTCTTCATCATATTTTACAAACCGGATGTTAACCAAAGTGACACAACTTGTTCCATAAAAATTTTAAATTCATGTTACAAACAGTGTTGAACATATTTTACTCTTGTATTACATACTGACGTAAGAACAGACGTGGAAATAGGAGTACTTAAGATTGGTGCAGTTCCCCTATCTGGCAATAATAGTCCGCAGTTGGCTGGAGTGAAACATATGCTCACCCAAGATGTTTATAAGGAAGGTGTTAGCGTATAAGCAGTAAGTGGATGCGGAGAGTGCGGCACACTGCGGGGGGATGGAGGTGATAGCCGGCCAGTTTGTTTATGCTGCAGAACGCTACAGAAGCGTTGCTACGCCGCATCGGCAACAACATTCTCAACACGGATAACCAATGTTGACATATTTCCATGGCACTCATAAAATGAGTAATATTCCCCCAGGTTTAAAATTTGCTCGTGCCCCCGCATTTTTGTTAATTATGAATACAATGGTGATTTCTTAACCAAAAGAGATTGCTTTGCCGAAAATATTGCAAAATATTTGCTTAAGTGGGTGTACGAGCTAATTTGCAATCCGTGTAAGTAGGAAACACTCGATGAGTGTCATGGAGTTTGTCCAATTTTAGTGTTGAGAAAGTTAAGCGTGAATGGTTTCTGTGGGGTTGCTACGTTGCTAGGGCTGAAAGTTTTTGTTTGTCATCTCACTAGTGAAAAAAATTGTACACAAACTTGCCAGCTGTCGTTAGGTTTTCCAATATGGCGGATGGTGCAATCTGACATATTGGATTACCTTCCTTTTACTTACCTTGTGCTCACCGGCGGTGGCACTTGGTTGATTCCAGTTCAAGGATGATTGTTGTCACGATTGGCGCGGTTGAGAGTAAGCTCCTTTTTAAGGCACCTTTAAATACTTCCTGCGATCTGAATGACAACCAAATGGAAAACCCCGAAAAACTCTTAACGCCGTCTGTCAACCACAGTAAGCCCCACGATGGGAACTCGCCGAGTAAAGGACCAAGCAGGCGGCGGAAAACCACAGGTGAATCCGGTGCGGTTTCTATGCTATGGTGTGGCCTTTCTCGTTTCTCACCAGTTCAAACGAGCGGTTTCCGGTGCTTTGGATCGGCTTCTGCTCGATGGTATCCAGCCAACACAGTCAGTGGGACAAAAACAAATGACAATAAATTCCTTTTCAAAGCAAGCATTTTCCTGTTTGCCGCGGCTTTCGGTGAAACTCCCAGCTTGCTGGGACGATGTGACATTCTCGGTCCGTGCGGAGTCCGGCAGTTTTCGTTTTTTTTGCTTCTTTTTAGGGCCGTTTTTGCTTGCGTTAATTGAAAATTCCAGCGATTTTGTTACTTGTGAACCAGTGAAGAACGAGCCGGCAGCAGTGGTTAGGAACAAGACATTCCGGTGGATTGCTGAACAAACTTTGTGAGGCAGAGAAAAAAAAATACGGGTTGTGACCGTTGTCAGGGATCGTGCAGCGGAAGGAACAATGAAGAATATTATTTTGAAGGCTGTTATCTCTGAGCTGTGTCATGATAAGAAAGCTTTAAATATTGAACTGTGCACACAAATCCATCGCTTGTAAGTTATCAATTCATTCTTAACTTTACCATATGAAAAGAAATCCATGAACGGAGGAAATCGATGCTGAAGTTCGCTTTTCCTATAGGAATATATGAGTACATTCAGCATTTCAGAAGGTAGAAGGTAGTCCTTATCGAAATGCTGAACTCAATATGAATATTTCCTTTTTCGAATGAGTGTAGTCAGGTTTGTACCTTTTAATTTCGCTTCGCGATCTCGTTCTTCCTGCTGACGCTTCTTCGTCCGGAAAACTGAGTTCTGCCTGTTCCGCGCCTGACTAATCGTGCCTTATTCGCTCTCGTACGGTAATGCAGCATTCTCGCCCATGCTGTATTCTTCTCGTTTTTCAACTGTTCACATTCGCCGTAGTACCAGTCGTTTCTGTGATTCGGAATTGCGAAGCCACGCAGATGAAGTACTATCTATGGCGGATCGGATATCCTTTCTGCCATCTTCCATTGTAGCTGCGCCAAGCTGCTTTTCCATTGGTAGGGCCACTGCTAGCTGCTACGCGTAGTCTTTAGCCACTTCTACGTTACGCAACTGCTCGATGTTAAGCCGCGGCGTTCAACTTTGACGCGTGACGCGTGATAAATAATAACTGCCGAAAGTTTTGAGCGCATGCATACAGTGACTAGCTAGTGATCCGATTCTATATTCGCACTGCGGTATGTAAGGACATAGGTTATATCTGAGAAGAACTTACCGTTGATTAAAACGTGGTCGATTTGGTATTTTGTTTGATGATCGGGTGATCTCCAGGTGGCTTTGTAGATACAATTGCGGGGAAGAAAGCGCTTCGGACTACCATACCACGGAAGGTTGCAAAGTTAACGCATCGCTGACCATTATCATTCGATACGGCGTGCAGGCTGTTTCGCCCGATTACCGGTCTGTACATTTCCTCCCTTCCATTCTGCGTGTTCATGCCGCCGACAACAATTTTCACGTCACGCAGCGAGCAACCATCGTATGATTGCTCTGACTGTGCGTAGAACGCTTCTTTCTTATCGTCAGATCTCCCTTCGTGTGGGCAGTTAATGAAGCAGTAGTTGAAGAAACGGCCCTTAACTCTTAACATGCACATCTTTGCGTTGTCACTCAATCACACGTAGTCGCATCTCGCCCAACACTATAAATCCTGTTTGCAGTTCATTAATGGTGGTGCTACAACTTTGGTAGAAGGTAGCCGCCCGATGAACGCTTTTCCTCACTTTCTGTCCAGTCCAACAAAGTTCCTGCAACGCGACGATGTCGAAGTTGTGAATGGCTTATTAAGCCTACGCCTACACTCCTGTTTCACCGAAGGGCCAGTTCTGTTTAGCGTCGCAACCAACACTGGGACGGGACGCTGATGGGGCTGCCACCTTGGATCTAACTGGACATGATGCAGCATTTCTTACTTAGCCGCTTAATGCTAGAACAGACGCTGTTTGAGTCGCTGTTTTACCTTGGTTAACAGACGCTCGGGTCTCCTCAATCTAGATGAAGTCAGAAGGACAACAGTGTCAGCCAATTGCACGCCTTCCTCTGGGCTGGTCAACCAGGTGCCATGTTTCGTTGCAGTTCATCGAGTTAAGTTCATTCTCAATTGCCTTTTTCCACTGACTTTTTCCAGACAGGACATTGCCTCCTTGAAAGTCTACGTCTCCTCCTGAATCAATGGGCCAGCTGTGCACACGTACCTTTCGTGGTGGTTTTCCTTGATTTACCCTTTCGGATCGCTGGGTTACAGACTCGTCTTCTCCTACGCCATTCGGTCGTCGCTATGCTAGATTTCGGTAATTTCATTATGTGGAATGCCCTCAACACTTACGCTTGGTGAAGGAATCACAAGCTTTTCAAAGTCCACACCATCCATCGGTAGGCAGCTGTCCAGGAACTTGACATCGCAAGTCACCGTTTTTTTCCACTTCTTGGATCAACTAGACTTCATTATATCCAACAAACCTGTGCTTGATTGCTTTACTGTTATAATGGCTTCTCCCCATAAATGATGATCCATCTTGTCTTCTTTCAGCATACATCGGGCCATTTGAACCAACTTTCAATTTTTTCTTTCTGCAACTCCATATTGTTGAGGAGTGTATGCAGCAGTAAACTGGCCAAGAATCCCGTTTCGCTTCAGAAACAACCTTACATGCTAGCCAGTGAACTCACTTTCATGATCAGCTTCTGCACGAATGACCTTCGGTTGCTTGTCGAACTGTGTTTTCGGTATCTCTACGTATTCGTCCAGTTTCTCCAGAGCTTCAGGTTCGTTCCGCAGGATGTAGACGACCACGTATCTGCTGTAGTCGTCGATGAATGTCAAGAACATTGCTTTCACGAACCGAACACTACATGGACCAAATCCCTAAGCTTCAGAACTGCATTGCTATCTCGATGGCCAAGCCGCCGATGCCAGACATGGATATACTCGCTGACTGATGACGCAGACTGATTGCATTGCTTCATCACAAATAAACCTTTTTCGAACTCAGTAACTGCACCGATCGTTCCGCTTCTGATAATTTTCGCTCCGGTTTAATCGCATGTCATACTGAATCCCTTCCTTACAAGCTGCTTGACAGATAAGGTTCGCCTTCAAATCAGGTACATGCAGCACTGCTTCCAGCGTCATCAATCGACGCACACTGGGGCAGGATTGAAAATACATGGAAAAAACCTCTAGCTCGTCGAGATGTCGAGATACTCATTTGGTGTCTTCAGAGAAAATATTTTTATGGACATGGTCGATATTCTGAGCGGTAGTCAATTTTTCTTACGTTATTCGCATAAAAGTCCTATAAGTCATTTTGGCCAAATTGCATTTTAGCGATTAGGTTTCTTCGGCAAAGTTGTTCGGCTATTTATGCTGAAAAAGTTTGCTGAAGACGTCAAATTTCCAAAGCCTACTATTCTTGAGATATTGACCGATTTATAAAATACCTACCTAAAATCGATTTTTTTTTCATAAAAATACGTTTTTAAACAAATTTAATGTCCGTTTTCGAGTTATAATAATGAAAAATACCAAAATAAAACATATATCGAGGAAATTAGTTGGAAAAAATAAAATATGCATTGATTTTATATAGAAAGTTCCCGAAAATCACGCAAAATGTATATAGGACGTTCTTGCAGTCGGGCAAGTTCGGGCAAGTTTTTTCATCGGCAATCACCTAAAAAATACATTAGCTTTCATGTAAAAAATTTTCACAGACATGATATTTAATGATTTTTTCTAAATTGAGTTCAAAGTTTACTGTGTTGGGTAAATTAGTACAAAATTTTTGTTGATAAAATACTACGTTTTAAGGTGCCAAGTGAACCATGAAAAGTATAGATACAATCTAGTCATAGATTTAGTTGTTTCTAATCTCCAAACAAATTGTAAAACACAAAAATGTCCCAAACGCCAATGAAAGTATGCTTTGGTTTTATCATTCGTCAACGCGTTATACAGTCACACATCATGAATATTTTTTTATTGTATGATTAATATCTTATTTAATTCAGATATTAAAAAAAATGTAGAGAGTTATAAGCATAAAAGCATAAATAAATGTATTCAATGATCTAAAAACTCAAAAGCATGTGAGTAAAAATGTAGAAAAGCTTTTCAATTATTTTAACCTAGTCGTACGTACTAAATATTTAAATATTTTGCGTACTAAGCAAAATTAATAACAATTCATCAGAAATATATCAGTAAATAACTATTCTTTGTTATTTGATTCCTCTATTATTTAGCTGTCTTTTAAATTAGTGGCCATCACAGAAAGCAAACATATGTCTTGATCTCTACAAAATCTGGATATGTTGTAAAACAGTCACTGAATCATCACGCAAATACATTACGTATGAATAAATCATTATCGAATGATAAAACCAAAGCATACTTTCATTGGCGTTTGGGACATTTTTGTGTTTTACAATTTGTTTGGAGATTAGAAACAACTAAATCTATGACTAGATTGTATCTATACTTTTCATGGTTCACTTGGCACCTTAAAACGTAGTATTTTATCAACAAAAATTTTGTACTAATTTACCCAACACAGTAAACTTTGAACTCAATTTAGAAAAAATCATTAAATATCATGTCTGTGAAAATTTTTTACATGAAAGCTAATGTATTTGTTAGGTGATTGCCGATGAAAAAACTTGCCCGAACTTGCCCGACTGCAAGAACGTCCTATATACATTTTGCGTGATTTTCGGGAACTTTCTATATAAAATCAATGCATATTTTATTTTTTCCAACTAATTTCCTCGATATATGTTTTATTTTGGTATTTTTCATTATTATAACTCGAAAACGGACATTAAATTTGTTTAAAAACGTATTTTTATGAAAAAAAATCGATTTTAGGTAGGTATTTTATAAATCAGTCAATATCTCAAGAATAGTAGGCTTTGAAAATTTGACGTCTTCAGCAAACTTTTTCAGCATAAATAGCCGAACAACTTTGCCGAAGAAACCTAATCGCTAAAACGCAATTTGGCCAAAATGACTTATAGGACTTTTATGCGAATAACGTAAGAAAAATTGACTACCGCTCAGAATATCGACCATGTCCATAGAAATATTTTCTCTGAAGACACCAAATGAGTATCTCGACATCTCGACGAGCTAGAGGTTTTTTCCATGTATTTTCAGTTCTGCCCCAGTGTGCGACGGTTGCCTGCACCATCAAACACTACCATCTTCCCAGATCTACAAGCTTTGGATTCAGTCTTCATCCCGTTAGAAATCGAAACCGCTTCCAGAACCGTTTCATCCAGGGTGTCAAAGACGATTGCAGATATAACTCGTTGCTCCAGAATCCTCATGCTTCTTCATATTTCGGGTTCAATACGCACAGTTCTCCGCTTTGTCATAATTCTGTATCAGTGCGTTTGCTTTCTATTTCTTGGTGATCTTCAGTTGTTTATTTCTCTCAGCCTTCCAAGTCTTGAACTTCTCGCAATCGATCTTTGACGACCAGGTTTCTTGCAAGTAACACTGGTCAACAGCTCTCTTTCTTTCGTCTTGCAAATTGGTTTCAGAGATATCTTGCCATTCATCGATCAGCTTCCCTTTCACCAGGTTCAGTGTCAGATCTTCATCCGGCCTTGCGAGATTTTTTTTTATGGTTGCAGATCGTTCAGCTTATCGAAAAGTGCTGTCAGGCTTGAAATGTGTTTTTCCATGTTTCCTATCGTCTCCAGATGCAGTCGAAAAAGTTTCCGTACAAATGAAACGAAAGAGTGTCCTCTTGACGTGAAACTTCTCCAGGGTCTAACAAGTTTCGGCAGCGGATTTAGTCTTCCTGATGGGATCCAACTGGTTATCATCCACGATGGCCAGCCCAATTGTCGCCGGCACTTGTTTGTCCTTCGATTTCTAAGCAGCATTTAAGAGTAGCATCATACGAAAACTCTAGTTTTCGTAGATGGTCCCGTTGAGATTCGCGAATGACGTCTCCATTTCCTCTAAAATATTGTCCGGCGCTTATAAACTTCACCGGTCTCGATTTTCGTGGTTGGGCCCACATTCTGTTGGCTTATACGAACGAAGTGAATCGTACCGGAAATGTAAAACGTCTATGTGGATCTGTGTATGAATATGAAATATAATTTATTTTCAAGAACATTTAATAACTAAACAATCTTTCGATGGTTTCGATAATTCTCTTAGTTACGCCTCCCTTTAAAACTTCTTTTGTTCTCTCTTCTCACACTTCAGAATGAACCTTCACCCCTTCGAAACCTGCTGAGCTCCCTTTTGTCCTTGCCTTGAATTTTCCGAAGGCAGGCTTCCTCATGAGTCTCCTTTCGCTTGTCATCTCCAACCTACTTGAGACTCCTTTTGATTCCCTCGTCTTACACCTACATATCGTCCTCTTAATGCTAGAACTAGGTTTTGCGAAATCGCAAGAAATTTGTTTATATCTGGACGTACACCACAATAAACAAATGTTGGTCAATTGAAACTTTGAAAACACATACTAATTCATCTTTTAAGACCAACAAAGAGTTTGTTTTATAGCAGAATAATTTTTACTAGTCATTTTTACCCGCATTTTCCAAAACAAGTTACCTAGTTCTACCTTAATGCTAGACCTCTAGAAATTTGATCAAAATCTATTTGAGTCCCACATTAAACCTCTATGGGCTCCCTTTTCACCCTTCCTTTAAAAACACCATGAGACTTCTCTCTCTTAAGCTCTCTAAGACACATGTTATCCATTATTCTCCCTGTGATCCATTTGTTCCCATTATTCGCTTCTGAGATCTTCTCTTACCTCAACTTCTTAAGGTGAATATAGAACAATGCCACACCTTGAATTTTCTAAAGCACAAAGTTGATCGATTGATCAGCCGAATTTTCTAAAGCACAAAGTTGATCAATCGATCAACTTTTTAGTGCAATCCGTCATTTCGTTCTTCAGATTTGTGCTCTCGAAAATTGGAGGTGTGGCTTCGTCATATATTCACCTTAAGGACAGACTTGTTAGAATCCCAAAATGGCCGTCTCTTCGTAAACAAAACCAACGCACCTGATCTTCTTATTTTAAGCTTGTTACGAGTGAGCAAGAACAGAATAATGAAATACACTGATTTGCGAAGCTTGCTTCTTGAGATTTGTGCGTTTGAAGTTCTGATGCAATGTTGAAGCGGGATTTAAAGGCGTTTGTCCTTAAGCTCCCCAAAGGCTTCCTTTAGTATTCTATGAAACTCCCCCAGAATTCTCCTCAAATTCTTAATAACTTCATTTTACATATTTTTACATAATCTGCATTTAAATGAGCAACCTCAGCTCAGTTTATAAAGCCACAAGAATTCGCAGCTTATTTTTCAATAACTATTTGATTTAATTTGATGTGATTTGAGCTAACAACTTGAGGGAACGGAGCAGTATGAACTGGTTTGATTAAACATACACATTAGAGTATTTTGGCAGAAATGAAAATGCAAATCCAGAAAGATATAATTGGAATGATGCCGAGAAGAATACACTCTGGAATGCAGAATATTTTAAACTGAAAGGATGACTGCAATACAAAAATTCCGGGATTTACTTCAAGAGAAAACACGATAAAACCTCAAAGTCCCGGGGAAAGCTGTATGAGAAATATAAGCTAGAACTCCTTAAAAATAGAGAGGAACTCCAGAAAGCATCCCGGAAGAAATAATGGAAGAAGTTTCTGAAGAATTGCCGAAAAATGCTGATAAAAATCATGAGAGAGAGGAGGGAAGGAGCTAACTCTGGAAGTAATTTCAGAAATTTTCAGAGAAGTAAGTTCCGGAAAAGTTTTTGGAAAATATCTGTCGACACTTCTGGAGTGATTGATAGAAAAACTCTGGTAGAAATCTTGCGGAAAAATATAAGAAACATACCAGAGTTCTGGGAGGAACCCCAGTAAGAATCTGCAAGAACCTCCAGTATGAAATCAAGATGGAATTCCAAGGGGCATTCGGAGAGTAAATATTGAAGAACTTGTATTAAATCCTGTGTGGACAAGGTATGTACTTCAACATGGCTCACATTTTAGCACCGTTTTAAAGGATATGGCTTAAAATGCATCATTATGACTGTTTAGTCATTGTCAACATCGTGGTGCAGTACACAGGGTCAAATATTTGACCCTAATGATTTAAATATTTGACACCCTGACACTAATGCAAATTTGATGGAGTCAAACAAGCTGTTTGATCATTGGGTTCTTTTTGGACAAATATTTGACCCTGTTTACTGGGATCACACACCTGTACAGCTTCCATTACTACTACCAGCGTAGTTGTAACCAGGCAGGGGTCTCTAGTTAATCGTCATTGCCAAATTCCAGTGGTAACGTAGAGCTGCAAAGAAGAAAAGCATGTCCAGTGTCACACATTGTTTTTTTTTTTCTATCATGGCAACGAATACACGATGCTCGCTTATGTGACACATTCCACGCACTTCTACACCGCGGATTTTGAACTTAATTGAACGATATTTCTGGGCTCTTGCTGTCGATTTTGATTCTTTTTGCACCAAAATGAAGATAATTACTTATATTCTTGGAATAGTACCCGAAACTTAGAAATTTGCTTCTAGAAAATAGCAAATTTCTTGTCGATCGGTCAAAATTCATCATTTTTGCGATGGTGTCCCGTTACGCAGCGTTTCTTGATTTCTTTCGAAATACAAAGGTCCAGTTCCCAATTAGAAAGCATAAAATGAAACTTCTATTTAAATCTGATCTTTTGATATGCTGGTCAGCATGTATTTAACAAGATAACAATTTTTGCAAGCAAAAGATTGATTCTCGCGCAAAACGTAACGCGTGGAATGTGTCATGTGAGTTTTTTTGCACACTTTTACGAGTTTATTTGTACATTCAAGCGACTTTACTCTCACATCATTGCAAATTAAACTGATATAATAAGATAAACAACCAAGCAGAGATGCCAGATGATTTTTCCAAAAAATGTGAATGACTGTATCGAAAAAATGGGCATTTCATAGAAAATATATACACAGCAAATAATTTTGTAATATCCAGGCGCGTAATTTCAGGTGACGTATCCAATTTCGAACGTAATTTCGCTCTGTTGCATCGTTTTCCAACTATTATCACACTCACCATGTACACCCTGGTTGGCACTGAAAAGTGTCAACAAACCCATTCCAGCAGATACTTAGAAGCAGTATCATATTTATCACCTACCTTCTAACTCGGTGAAATAGCCGAGAGGTAAGGGATATGCCTCACAATCAACGGATCTGTGTACGAATCCATGCCAATATTTTACTTATATATGATTCATCTATCGTTCCGGTTCTAGCGATTGCTAGACTCACTTTCAAGTTACGGCGGCTAATTTGCTGCGTGGGAAGGATGTAATTTGTACATCACTTTCAAGACGCGACTGATGTGCAGCGAAAATGATGTGATATCACAAGATTTTTTTTGCTGTGTAGAAAAACTCATAGATGACTCCACTAGCCTTAAAATCTGCATGTTATATGAAACACAATCAGTATGAGTGTTTGGAGTCTGTGTGACACAGATACGTCATCACAGTACGTTATTACGATAGAACATTAGAATGTAGTCATGTCTTATATAACTTGATTTGTGTTCTTATACGACTTTACCAGATTAGATCGCATTAAGTTCATATAATAATATCTAATGCAATGAAAATTATCCTTCCGCCACACATATATGCGACAGCTTAATATAGTATTTTATGCGATATAATGCGTGTATCTTGTATGTGACTCCAGGTTGTCTGGTTTGATTGACATTGCTTTTAGTAGATACTACAAGTGGAAACTGTTATAAACTTTTTATATACGACCTATTGTCAAGCAAGAAAGATGCGTGTGTGACCTCTACTCTATTCGGCATACTTTGAGACAAAACCACAAGGCAAAAGCCGTCTATACATCGTTTCTTGATTGTACGATTCTGAGCTGAGAAAATAGCAAGTCAGTGTAAATCTTTGCAAGTGAGTGTTCCCATCCCTGATGTCAAGTTATTACTGTTCTAAATTTCATTATATTCGGTTCATGCAATCCGGAAATAATACAGTTTAAAACTTTTAGCGTAGTTTGGGCCTAATACTAATTAAAGAGAAAATGCTTAACCTTTCAGAACGCGCACCATCGAGCAGCTGAAACTGCACCACGCACGTACCTTATACGACGAGCGAGGTTTCTTTTGTTAGTGTTATACTTTTTTTTTTTACAACGGCGCGCGTCCTGAAAGGTTAAGCATTTTCTCTTTAATTAGTATTAGGCCCAAACTACGCTAAAAGTCAACTTAATTGCAAGTAAAGGAACGAAAAATTGTGGTTAGCGTAAAGTTGCTGACATCATTTTATAAGAAGATGCATCCATGTCATAAGCGGAGCAAACTTATTGACTGGATCTTTAGAAAATCCGATTCCACATGATTAGAAAAAACATCACGTAATAAAAAAAATTCCAGAGCCTGAATATGAGACGTTACAGACATACTTCATTTTACAGGTCAAACAACGTTAAATATTTTACATCCCAATCTATATCTAAATGTAATCCAAACTCAATAAACTGTAATCGTGATTCCGTTATTACTAATACTTATCAGCTAACATTGGTGTTTTTATCTATGCAGCCTCGCCTTTCCGAGGTTTGTCGAAGTGCTACTTCCACATTTCCAGCTCTTCATGCCCCTGCACAGTGTTCATGACAGCCATCATCTGAGAGTCTCAACCTTATTCGAGAGCATTATATGCCAATCAAGATAAATGGACATTTTCGTTGTCTGAAAATAATTGTTCATTACAAAATGTATATTTTAACGCCTGATTCACGATAGAGGAACAGATTTCAATGTCCCATTGAATTTGACAAAAGCTTACAACGTTCCTTGCGTACCAATCAGTTTATTTTCAGTTTCCAGCATTAAAAATCGCTCCCCTGCACACATTATGGTAGAAGGAAATCCGTTACCCTGGGGATTCATCGCCTGCTTCGATGTGAATTGGCTCGTTCAATCGTGGCATGGCACGGCACGGTCCCTGGTAAAGAAACTGAGCCGAGAACCGCACTGACTGAAATCGCGCTCGCCAAGAACAGTAGAGAACGCAAAGCGCGAAGAAGTGGCGACGGCGGCAGCGAAATATATAGCGCTTCATTAATTAACGCGCTTTAAAACTCTCGGTTTTATCGATTACGTTGTTTTGCACAACCCGACACCACCTACACACGGGGGCGTGTAAATTTTCTTATGTTGCTATGGGCGGCCGGAGGGGAAGGACTGGAAGTAAACGGGAGGCAGCATAGCTCACACACGACTTAATGTTTCCATTCCCTTTGCTAATGTCGGCATTTTTCTTTCTTCGACATTTTACAGATTTTTCCTGCGGCAAAGAACGGTGCTGCTGCTGTCCGGATTAGCGGTAACCATGACGAATGCTACAGTAGTGACTTGAACCTACCATACCTACAGCAGGCTACTATGATCTCGACGTGCGAGAAGGGAAAATCAAAACATACCTTTCGACTCCTCGCCTACTTGGTGTCTCGTTGCGAGTGAAAGCGGAGCATCGCAGCTCTGCTGGAATGATGGTGCGAGGTGATGGTGTGTGAGGGTCGATCGGAGCGAGGCGAGGCGTGCTAATTGAACTGGATATTATTACATTGCGGTCGAAGAGAGCGGCTGTCCGAAAAAAGTGGCCAAGTAGGCAAAACAAAAATAAACACTTGTCGAGTGAGGAAACACATTCTCGATCGTTTGTTTGGGGAAATGTGTCGAAGTGCGAAAAGTGCGTTCAAGTGCTCGTCGGACGGAGTGTTGTGATGTGATTTGGAAATTTCAATAATAAAAAATCGTGAGCTTTTTCATAATACCAAAATATCAGTTAGGGAGTAAGCTAGAGAGTAAGTCTGCTGCAATTCGCGAAATCCTTCACACGTAAATAGCATATCAGTCGATGGAAGGTACGGAAAAGGGGAAAGGAAACACATATTCACATAGTTATATGGAAAAAGAATCGCTTAGGGAGTCGAATCCGCGCCTCGATGAAGAGTGGTTTTATTACATATGATATTTTGCCACGTATATTTAGATTTTCCAATTTCTCAAAATCCATGTGAAAGCCAAGAGCAAAGCAAGCAGCAAACTAAACAGTGTACAACTTGTTTGGAACTTTCTTCCGAGCTGAAATCTCCCGTTGAAAAACACGTACGTAGCGTCCGCAACACGATGATATACATGTTTTGTGAAGTATCTCGTCAGAAACGTTCGGATCGGAATAGAAAAAAGCTCAAAACCAATCATAAAGTCTGATTTGATTGATTGAATAGTAACGACTGCAGAACGTCAAGGGGGAAGCGACTGCGACTGCGAAAAGACTCGCTTCCATCGAAGAGAGTGAATACATGTGCTTCGTGTGTAGTAGGCGGTTGATCGAAAGGATCCAACAACAAAGTGTGCCAACCGTCATTCTCGCCCTGCTGCATCAGCGTAGGCGGTGGCGATGGTCCGGAAGTAAGCCAAAATTGCAGCAGAGTGAACGCCAACAACTGCTGCATGGCAGCTATGATTGCTGCGTTTTACACCAACCAGGGATACAAAATCAGCTGTTCTTCGACGTAAATAACGGGTGTGAATAATCCGCGCGAAGCAAGCCGGCCAGTGGGGTGGAGAAAATGGTGAAAGTGGAAATCCAATTAACGAATTTGTCCGCAGCAGCAGCAAGTGTAAGCCAAGTGCGAAAATCATTCGAAGCATGTCTGGACTTAAGCCGAGGCGTCCAATCAATTTCACGTTCTATTTCTACTTCTACTACCGCAAATACCGCTTCCACTTTGCCACACCCGCCAACGCCTACTGTTACAACTCCGTCTAGCCAAGCAGCATCAGTAGCAAGTAGTTAACCGCAATCAAATTCTAGATAGTGATTATTATAAATGCCCCCCTTCGACAGCACCTTGCTCTTCAGAATCAGAAAAAAAGAGCAAGTAGAGTGAAGTAATATTTTGTCCACTTAAAGTAGTTTTGATACGCGATCAACATATTTTTTTTCCGAACAATAATAATTTAAAATTCAATCAATCAGTGTGTGTGAATCGAAGCAAGCGAAGAATATAACACCACGAAGCCGCCAGGATGACGATGTGGCAGAGCGGCGGGATGGGTCACGGTACCCAGAACAACCCGTGGATGAAGCTGATGGGCATCGTCGCCAAGGAGCGACGCCATGACAACACCCAGAGCCAGAGCGGATCCAACGACCGTGCGCTTAACATGTAAGTTTACCCCTCACTTTTTTTCATTTCGAACATTTTTACACCATTTAGCACCGAAGAAACGAAGAAAAATCAGGAAAGAACATTAAATTAGCCTGACGCTACTGGGAGACCCCTTCCTACCGCCCCCTCCCCCCTTTGCCAGTAGCTATTTGCACAAGCATTTTCACAAACGGCCCTGGATGGTGACGACGACGACGACATCGCACCATCAGGAGCCTACTATGATGCAGCGGATTTTTTCCTTCTACGCCTATACGCCTGTATGCCCGCCCGTACGGCTTTCTATTATTCCGCAGCCTGCTGCGGTGAATGAGATTTTATCACTTCTGCTGGCACGGCGAAGACGACTTGCCAGCAGCCATTCACAACCAGCTAGAGCCAGAGGTGGTGCAGTCGGCCCAGCTGGTCTGACACTAAAGGGACGTTAAGCGGATGCTGGACCGTTGCGCTGGCTGGCACTGCTGCGCTGCGCTGCATTTACTGAGCATTTGGGGGCGGTTGTGGGGGTTGGTTGGGGACAAGCGGTAGCGTTATTTATAAGATTATAATTTGGAATGTAATTTTGTGTTATGGCGATAAGTGCAGTTATGAGGTGCCATTAGCAACTGCAGCAGGAGGATTTCTCTTCTTCTTCTTCTTCGCGACGCAGGGGGTGTGATTGTGCAAGGCAAAATCACGGAAATGGGCGTCAGATTTTGCGGAATCGTTCAACGATGGGCCGTATTTCATCAATGTCCTTTATTGATTTAGTGCGTTACAATCTTGCAATCATTTCAAATAATCATATTTCATTCGGTATTCTTCCACATTCCCATAAAAAAGTTATATAGGAAGACTGTTCCATTTGTTCAGCAGGGTGATCCCAATTTTATTTACGTCTTTTAACTGCATGAGAAACATCCTTGCCATATATAACAAGGGATCCAAGATAAACGATTTTTTTTTAACAACTGCTCCTATTTCTACCCGTATTCATGTACTTTGTCCTGGTCAAGTGAATCTTCAAGCCTATTCTCGCTGTCTTCCTCTTAAGAAGGCCATAAGCTTTCTCCACTGCCGATATGATCAATATCATCCGCAAAGCCGAGGAGCATGTGCGACCGTGGGATTATAGTGCCTTTTCTCTGCACGCTTCCTAATTGCTTCTTTGAGTGCAATGTAGAACAGAGAATTTGTAAGAGCATCACCCTGCCTCAATCCATCCAAGATCATAAACGAGGTAGACACTTCGTCTGCGAACTGAATGCTTGATCTTGACCCATCCAGCGTTGCGTGTATCAGGCTGATTAGTTTCGCCGGAAAACCATATTCTGGCATTATCTGCCACAGCTCATTTCTAATACCAATTAACATATGGTGTGATTGCAAATTAAACTCCATAAATTTGTTTCAGATCATCCGTAGATTAAACATTTGATTCATGGTTGATCGGCCCTTAACGAAAACTAGCCTGGCATTTGCCGACGAAGGACTTCTCAAAAGGTGTCAGTCCATTGAATAGGACACGTGACAGTATTTTGTACGCCGAATTTAAAAGGGTAATACTTCTGTACTTGGCACACTCTAGTCTGTGCCCCTTCTTGTAGATTGGGCATATGAGACCACCCAACCAGCTGGTGGGTAATTCTTCATCCTCTCATATCTTTTTAATAGGAATTTCATGAAATGATTGACGTAGCTGATGGCTTCTGTGGTTATCAACTTCGACCGGAAACTCGTCTTCGCTAGCAGCCTTGCTGTTTTTCAACTCTTTAAGAGCCTCCCTTACTTTGTCCATTGTTCAGTATCGGATGGAGCTGGTTTATAGTTCACCGCATGGCCCTATAAATTAAAGTATCTTCAAATAACCCCGATATCTTTTTTTCATTGAAATTGATACATGCATCTCCACCCGCAGTGAAACGTGACCGAGTAGGACCAGCATTATGTAAAATTGCTTTCTGAACCATGGCAAAGCTCTCAAAACTGAGATGTAGCGGTTTTACCCCAATATACCCTACTTTTTTGAATGTTTCTCATGTGTTTTTGCTTGGAATGCAATACTACGGTGCTGTTAATAAACTACGTACACTCATTTTTGGCCATCCCAGACCGTCGCTAACTCCCCCCTTCCGTAGAATTTTGCCCACACGAAATTTTCGAAATTTGTTTGGAGCGTAGACTTGGGCTAGAACCCCCTTTTCTACATAGTTTATGGACAGGCCCTATCGATGCAGTAGAACTTCCCTGAGTGAAATTTGCATCAAGTATCGAAAAGGGAAGGTTTGGATCGCCATTTCTATGAACTAAAATACTACTAATTTTACCCTAACTCGGAGAATCACCGCACAATTCTCTGAAATGTTACTAGTTACAATCCGTGCAGGAATATGAGTGAAATATTCGACCATTTAAGGGGAAGAGGAAGTGAATATCTTGAGAATTACGCAATATTTTAGCACACTTTCTTCGAAAATGTGATTCAGAAAATCAATACTTTGTACATGGTGAACAATCAACCTCTGAATTGGATCATTAGGTGGCGTAAACGTTACCACCAAGATTCCACATGACCGCGCTTCATGAGTCCTATTTCAAATGTGAAGTAAATTTGTTTTCCTGATATTCCTAAGCATATCTTATCATTTGAAGTTGGTGTCTTCGGCGGAGTTGTTCATACAGATGTGAATCTTCAATGCAAACGAGCGCTAGTAAGAATTGTTTTCACTAGGTGGTAGCATATTTGTTTTGGTTTGATAATAAATCAGCCCAAGATACAACATCGGTATTTTCCGAAAATATATCTAT
The DNA here is from genome assembly GCF_035046485.1 of Aedes albopictus. Lineage (NCBI taxonomy): Eukaryota > Metazoa > Arthropoda > Insecta > Diptera > Culicidae > Aedes > Aedes albopictus. The sequence continues at coordinate 8,406,431 of NC_085136.1, read as the reverse complement.
CTAGCCAAATTCAGTCTGGCAATGTAATTATTAGTAAGTATTCTCACAAAGATTCCTCCAAAAATATTTCTCAAGTTCCTTTAGGAATTCCTTCTGGGATCCCAAGTTCCCAAGTAACATTGTAATGACCAATTAGTTTTGTGGAGGTTTTGAGAACCGTCATAAAACTTTATACCTTTTATTTTGGTTTTATGATGGTTCTAAGAACCTCTTCTAGTCTATTTGACTAAAACATGTTACTTGAAATATCTTTAACCCTTCTTGTGCATTAGTGTCATTTTTTACCCAAACCGTGCACTGCGTCAGCGAACTGTTCCCTACGTGATGCATTAGGAAGGTTGAAGATTCCTCTCGGGGCTATTATCCTGCTTGTCTCGCGGGATTTGTGCAACGATTTCTCCCAAGACTTTAGGAGATTTTTTCTGAGATTCTCTCTTAGATTCTTTAACAGATTTTTCCCGAAATTACATTGGGGATGTTTCCGGTATTCCTTCACGAGTTTCTCTCAAAATTTCTTCATCATACCTCCCAGGATTTCTTTATGACACATTCTACCAAAGTTTTGACGCATTTTTTGGTTGATTTTCCACTTTAACTCATAAACGGGACCGTAAACCTCAAATATTTTTGCATATTCGGATTCCTTGTGAAATTTGCAGTAAATACAGTCTGCTGAACATTTAGTTTTCATAAGAAAAGATTGTTCAAAATACGAATTAGTAGCGTGAATATACTTTCCAATGAGCACTAAGTGTTCTACAGCTCATACTTATAGCAAATTTTACGAGAAATCCGAATATGCAAAACTATTTGAGGTTTACGATCGCATTTATGAATTACAGTTAAAAAACTGACATAAAAAGGCATCGAAACGTTGTAACGTCATGGTGGAATGTGTCTTATTTTACCCAGGTTTCATCCAGGGATTTCTCTCAAGATACATACATTGAGAGCATCAAGGCTTCTAGGATTCGTTCTCCCGGAATACCTTTCGACATTCCTTCTTGATTTCTTTCAGGATTACTTCTGACATTCTTTCTAGTATTCCTGTTCAGGTCCATTTAGGGATTTCTGGATCATTTAATTTCTTACGTGATTCCTTCATTAATTTATCCTGGTCAGGAATTGATCGAGATATTTCTTTGGGATTCCTCCTGAGATTCTTTTAATATATCCTTCAGACTTCTTTTCAGAAATTCCTGCAAATCTTTCTTCAGGATTTTTTTTCAGAATTCATACCGGGATATCTGGAAATATCTCCAGGGACTAATATAATCATTTCTTTTGGAGTTCCTTCTAAGATTCCTTTAAGGATTTCTCGATGAAATTTTCATATATCTCTTCAAGGGTAATTTCAAATATTTTGCCAGGAGTTTCGAAGATTTTGAGATTCTTTCAGAGATTACTCCAATAATCTACTAGAGTTTCTTTCAGAGCTTTTAGCCGGAATTGTTTTGGGATTCTTCCTGAGTTTTATCTCGGGATTATCCAGTTTGTTATTTAATGCTTCCTTGATAAATTCCTGCCGGTATTCCTTTAGGAATCTCTCCCAGGATACTTTCATTGTCTTCTTTTTGATTATTTCATAGAATCATTCCGGATTTTCTTCAATGATTCCTCCCGACATTCTTTCAGGGATTCTGTCAAGCAATACCCCCGGGATACCTTTAATCTTCCTAAGATGTTGAGTTTTTCGCACCATGATGATACTAGGGTCAAGGACTTCTCTCGGGATTCCTTTTCTTACCTAGAATAATGGCATTGTTCTCGTGATTCATTCAGAAACTCTTTAAGAAATTTCTCCTGGATTCTTTCAGAGATGCTTCAGCGATTTCTCCCGTGATTGCTTCACGGATTTTTTCACGTTTTATACATAAAAAAATAAAAAAAAAACAATAAAAAAAACAAAATAAAAAAACTACCGAGATTAAGTTATGTTATGTGACATGATTACAGCCAGAAGCTGTAATAAAAAAAAGCTGTTGGGCCTGTCGGATGCAATGGGGCACGTTCGATGTAGTATAGATTTGTAGTGTTCTAAATATCTAAATTAGTAGTTAAAATATATTTTGTGAATTCGCTTTGAAACTAAAACTGTGAACATTACGTAAATTAATTCACATATAAACTGCATTTCCAATACTACTTTGTATGAAATCAATCTAATTTTAAGGCTATCTTCAATAGGAAACTGCACATATGCTTTGGATAACTATGTTTCTTGCAACATAAGAAATGAAGAAAACAACAACACTGTTGCCCAAAGTTTCGCTCAAACAGCATCAAATTAGGCAAGGAATCATAATACCCACGCTTCTTGCACCATTTCATTGCAGAAACGGAGAATTTACTCATACTTCAACGATCTGCCCTATTATGAAAAATGGCTGCAAACCAAATGCTTTACGGCATTTTTGTCTTAACAACTCTTATTTATATTTTTCGCTGAATTTCGACATTCTTTGCTTGTTGCCGTGATTGATACCGCTTAGTGAACTTGGTCTTCGACGATTTGCAATCGCCTTATTTTTTCCTGCGATTTTTCCGAAATTAAGTTAACAACCTTTATTTTCTGCGGAGATTCAATTCAAATGTTTGCTGAGCTCTGGTATTTAACGAGTTCATTTTTGTATGCTCAGCTGTGGATAATTTATAAAGGCTTCCACAGCTATGTCTCCCAGAGATCTGTCAATGGTCTGATTATTTTACTAATATTTTGAAAAGCATCTGCACTGGATCAACGAACGAATACTCTACACAGATGAAAATTATGAGATTTACACGTCATGTAAACTTCATTTTTGTCATGTAAACTTACTGTTATGATGGTTTACATGATATATCATGTAAATTTCCATTATATGTCATGTAAACACTCAGAGTCATGCTGAATTACATGACATATAATGTAAGGTTACATGATATTTTTTTTTTCTATGAAGGGAAAGTAAAGACCTTTTATTTATTTATTTTTTATTCACATGTGGCGTAAGGTAAATACCTTTTAACTTGCCACAAAAAGATGATACAAAGTTATTTTACATGGTACTTAAATTCTAACTTATCTAATTTCCTGAAGTGAGTCAAAAATTTATTAATTAATCTGTACTGGCGAGCCAAGCTAATAGATTTCGTTTGAACATATTTAGAGAAGGACTGGATTTCAACAATGAAGGTAACTGATTCCATATTGCAATGCCTCTAACAAAGAATGATTGGCCATAGTATGTTGAGTCATGGTTAGGAATAGAATAATTTCTTGCTCTAGACTGTCTCAGTGGAATTAGTTTACTGTGCAGGTAATTAGGTTGCGCTAAATTTATTATTCTATATAAGGTTAAGCATGTTCTATACTTATAAAAATTTAAAAACGAGCATCCTAATAAGCCTTTATATAGATGGGAGATCCTAGAAAACCTGGGCAGATTATAAACATATCGCACACAAGCATTAAAACACAAACGAAGTTTATTTAACGCTGAAGCACTAGCATTGGAATAGATAAAATCACCGTAAGTAAAGAACGGTAATAACAGTGTTTTGAACAGGCGGGTTTTAATCTGAGTATCAAGGTGTCTTGTAGTTAAATGCAAACGTTTAAGACTTCCGTATACTTTCCCACATTGGGAATTGATTTGAGCTTCCCAATCCAAATTACTACAAAAAATTATACCCAGGTTATTCACACGATCAACAAATTCTATTTTTTCAAAATTTATGAAAATATCTGGTGGATTCGGCGGCACTCTCCTTCTACAGATTAACATAGCCTTTGTTTTAGATGAATTTATGGGTAAAAGGTTAGCAGACGACCAAACAGATATTTTGTGTAAATCATGGTTTAGTTTAATCGACATTTGTTCAATATCAACACTTTTCTCAGAGCACAAATAAATCTGAACGTCATCGGCAAAGATATGCACCGAACAAAAGTCCAGCATAGAAGGGAGGTCGTTTATGAACATAGAAAAAGTAAGGGACCCAGAATGGATCCTTGGGGTACACCAGATTTGATGGTTTGGGATGCTGAAGTACATCCATCATTGACAACAATTTGCGATCTATCTGATAAATAGGATTTAATCAGATGCACTGCGGAAATGGAAAAATTAAAAAGGCAATTTAATTTTTTCAGCAACTTACAATGCGAAACACGGTCAAAAGCTTTAGAAAAATCTATCAGCAGTAGTATAGCAATCCCCTTTTTATCAATTTTCAGGGAAATATCATCATGTACTTTCAAAAGTGCCGTAGAAGTACTATGGTTTTTACGAAACCCAGATTGCAGAGGAGTCAACAAGTTTGAGCTGTTCAAATAATCAGATATGAGATTTTTCATCAACTTTTCGAAAGCCTTTGAAAGTGATGGTAAGATACTGATGGGACGAAGATTCGAAAGCGCCATAGAATTTCCCTTCTTTTTGATCGGTATCACTTTTACAAATTTCCAGGCCCGTGGATAAATAGAGGTTTTAACAATTGAATTAAAAATGTGCGTTATTTGATTCAGAGCTAGAGGGAGTAATATTTTTATAAAATTCAGTGGAATACCGTCTAGGCCAACAGCGTTCGATTTCACATCGAAAATCGCATTCACCACCTCATAATTTTCAAAAAGGCGAAACTGAAACCCATTAGTTTCACCAGGAAGGAAATGAAAGTTGGTATCATCTGTTGAGTAATTTGATGAAAAGTAGTCGTTAATATCATCGGCTGAAAAATTCGCTGTATCGCATGATGGAGTGGTTTTCGAAAGGCCTAATCGCTTTAATCTACTCCAGAGCACTTTGCTGGGTAGGTGAGTATTAATGTTTTGTCTTTCATAAGTATTTTTAGCGCTTCTAATCAACTGCGTAACCTTGTTCCGCAGACGATTAAATACAGTTCTAAGTTCAGGTGTTTTGTTCAGTTTCCAATTCCTGTAAGCCAAGTCCCTATTTACTATAGCAAGCTCAATCTCACTGGAAAACCATTCCTTATGTAAACACAGATCCCACCTCCATGTCGATCCCGATCATTTCTCAACAACTTATAGCCATCAATTTTGATCATATTATCATTAATAGAATCATCTAACCATGTTTCAGACATACAAATGACATCCATTATACTGTCATGGAAAATCATAGCCAATTCATTAAACTTTGCAAACCTTCGTGCTATTAAGCTTTGGACATTCAAATGGCATATACATAGCTGGTTACTGTCTAGGACAGAGGTAAAAACAGCTCTGGGTATTAAAGAACTCGTTGAGGCATTGCTTATAGAAAAAGTATTCATTGATATCTAGAGGGTGATGTTCAAACAGACGAGGAAAAACAAACTTTAAGGTGACTTCCAGTACAGTTAAACAAAAGTGATTTGGAAAAGCTGTATCTAATTCAATAACAAAATCTCTGTAATTATAATTATAAACGTCGACGCGGCTTCAAACTCGAAAGTACAGCAAATACAGGAACTATCCAGAAATGCAGGAACAGATTCACCAATCACAGCATCAGCAGCCCCCTCAGTGCGAAACGATCAGTACACATTTGACATCATTAAGCTAGTGCAACTCGGTTATAGAATGAATAGCTACAGCATCATCAGCCTCGTTTCTCTTCACATACACAGCCCCATCTCTCGTAAAAACCTTCGATATGCGGCCCTGCTTTTTAAGCTTAATTGCTTCGATGCGAACTTCTCTCATCGCAGGTGACAGATTTTCATTTATGAAGACGCGATTGTTGCTGTCGAAGCCGATATGACGAAGTGATAAAGAGCGACGCTGGAGATAGGTTCTGTAAAAGTCGTCTCTAGCAGTACGCATGGCAAAATCACACAAAATAGGTGGTGTCGCCCCCTGAGCAATAGGATACCTCGCAAGACGTTTGAGAATAGCAGTTGGAACATCATCATCTTGATAACCAAGACTAGAAGCTATGTTTCGGAACACCTGCCTAAGATCCTCGGTTTGAAGGTATGGAACACCAGAGATCACAAGTTCATGAGCCCTTCCAGAAGAGTCCAACCTACGATTAGCCTGCATAACATCCGAGCGAATGTTGTCGACTTGAGCCGAAACCGTTGCTAAGTGTCCATCACACTCACTTTTACTGGCAGCAAATTTTTTCTCCAGCGCATCCATTCGATTGTTCATTTGATCCATACACGAGTCAAGTTTAGCTTCCAGACGTTCGTTGGACTGAGTAATCGTGGTAACTAAGGACTGCATCTTGATCCACAAATCGTTGACTGTCATAACAGAATCGGTATCGTCTTTGCGAGCTGAGTTACTTTGAGCGTTGACAGTAGAAGTAGAGGAAGAACGAGTCAATGGTTTGTTTTGGTTCAGAGTCATTGTTGCGGGATGCGTGATGAATACGTAGACTTTTCTGAAGGGTTGTATAGCAATGGCGATGGGTGAGCGAAATGAGCAGACACAATTTTAATTGCGTTTTAACAAGCTTCACCGAACTAAACGACACAAACTCGTCAATTGTGGCACAGATTTCTAAATGAGGAACTAATTCGCACGAGAAACTAGATTTTAACTTTGGTTCTTCTAACGGAAAAAATCGTTTGAAACTGCGTCGACAGGAACACACTACTCAATAGTAACCATCCCTTCAGGAACATGATATGTCATGTAAACTTCTGTGATATCCCACGCTCCAATCATGTGCATCATATGTCACACAATTTTACATTCTTTTTTCGATCTGTGTAGTGTTTACTGGTCCTAGCAGTCTACTTTCAACCATCAAACCTAAATCTCAAATTGAATATCCTCAATATCCTGAAGCCCCTCAGTGTACTGTCAGCCCGAGGGGACAATGTTTCTCGTTTCTCTCTCACATGTATATTCGCCCATTTGTATCCGCATGCAAGCAGCTTCCTTTATTTTTTTTCTCGTTTCAATCAATCAATCAATAGTAATGACTGCCGAAGTAAACTCGAGTTTACAAAACCGAAGAACAATTTCACGAATGTTTTATTATAATCGTTTGGCATTTGTCTCCTGCTCATTATCTTAAACGAAATAATTCTCTTCATTTTGTTCATTTTTACTGAACCATTTTTAAAAAGTTGAAAGATTTAGACACGTTTTTTGCCTTTCTCGTACACCAAGGTGTACCGAAAGGCTATATGTTCACTCCAAAAATGGAATCTTGATAGAACCTCCGGAGGGCCAAGTCTTATATACCAATCGATTCAGTTCGACGAGTTGAGATGATGTCTGTGTGTGTGTATGTGTGTGTGAATGTATGTATGTGTGTGTGTGTGCGTGTGTATGTGTGCATGTGTACAAAAATGTCACCTCACTTTTGGATAGTAAATATCATCCGATTTCAACGCTTTAGGTTTTAATCGACGCGGAATATTGTCCCATTGTTTCCTATTGAAAATGGTTTGAATCGGTCCAGCCGTTCCGGAGTTATGGCAATTTAGGTGTTCCGGACCGGTACCCCAGGAAGGGGCCAGATATGAAATTGCAACAAACCCATGCATGCGACCCATCAAACCACGGCATCTTTGTTCATCTGATGAACGGTAAGCAGGAAAATAGTCGCAGACTATATCTGAACCGGTAGTGTTCCGGAACCGGTTCCGGGTGTCCCGCCGGAAGTGGCCAAATATAAAAGTGTACCAAACCCATGCATGCGACACATCAAAACGCAGATTTTTGTATAACCTGATGAACGGTAGACAGGAAAATAGTCTAAGACCATATCTAAACCGGTAGCATACCGGAACCGGTTCCGGGTGTCCCGCTGGAAGTGGCTAAATATAAAAGTGAAACAAACCCATGTATGCGACACATCAAATCACCGCTTTTTCTGTAACCTGATGATTGGTAAACAAGAAAATAGTCTCTGATATCTGATCTAGTAGTGTTCCGGAACCGGTTCCGGGTATCCCGCCGGAAGTGGCCAAATATAAAAGTGAACCAAACCCATGCATGCGACACATCAAATCGCAACTTTTTATATAACCTGATGAACGGTAAATAGGAAAATAGTCGTGCACTATATCTGACCGGATGTGTTACGGAACCGGTTTCGGATCATATCTGAACTGGTAACATCCCGGAACCGGTTCCTGATGTCCCGCCGGAAGTGGCCTAATTCATTCATGCGACACATCAAATCGTAGCCTTTTCGATAACTTGAACGATCAGCAAGAACACAATAAGTCCACATAAGAAACTACGGATAGTGTTCCGGAATCGGTTCGAGGTGTCTCGCTCAAAGTGGCCGAATGCAAAAACAAACCAAAAAAAATATTCGCGACACATCAATTGACATTTAAGGTATCCTGATGAACGGTTAGAAAGAAAAAATATCCCAGACCATGCTTGGGAAAAGTTAAATCCTGGCTAGTAATTGTCATCTTGGTATGAATCAGCCTCCAGTGAAGATTATCAAGCAGTGAACTAAAAGGTCTGATACTTTCGGCTCTGCCCATACGTTGAACATAACGTAGGAATAAGTGCCCCAATTCGATGATGACCTTGAATTTCTAAATAAAGTATTCTCATGATTCAGAAATTCGTAGCTGGTACAGTCCCAGATGGCTGTTATGAGCATTTCCTCCTTTTCGTCCGTTACCAAAGCACAGAGATTTGGGCCCCAAATTTTGGGGCTGATCACTGACTCTAAGGCAAGATTGATTGCGTCGACGGAAAGATTATTAGTACATATTCGACGAGAAAGGCACTATCACCACTAGGTGTATTAATCTGGGTTTTACTGTTTTGTATTGACAGGATTTATCAAAATCATTTTTTTTAAATTTATTTTATTTTTGACTGTACATATAGCCGATGCGGTAAGCGCACAGATATTCAGCATACAGGTTCAATTCACGGTCGGCTCAGGAACTTTTTGTAAATGTCCCTTCGTGCCTGAAATACGATATACACATGCAAAACGGTCAATGGCTGAGGAAGCTCTCAGCTCTAATTGGTGATTTGTTGTTGCATGAAGAAGAAGAAGAAGAATGATGATGTTTAGAAAAAATCCTATCCCTACAACACAGGGGAAGTTTTTAAAATGCCTCTATAAAATCTAAAACAAAATCTAATTAAAAACGGTTTGATGTACGGTGTTAGACTTTGAACGGACTACAAATTGAGTACCTTATCAAGAAAAAAATGTTAAATTTAAATTTATACGTTCAATGTGTAGTCCGTCCAAAGTCTAACACCGTACATCAAACCGTTTTTAATTAGATTTTGTTTTAGATTTTATAGAGGCATTTTAAAAACTTCCCCTGTGTTATAGGGATAGCATTTTTTCAAAACACCATCATTCTTCTTCTTCTTCTTAATGCAACATCAAATCACCAATCGTGAAAGTGCTCATAGAACAATAAGCTGAGGAGCCGGCTTTGGCTGTGCAACATCATCTATAATATCATTAGATTCATACGTGCTCCCCCAAACGGTCGCACAACATACTCCTCAAGTGCTAATCCAAAACAAATACACCCCAAAACGTTTTGCATTCAGATTTGCTGCCCACAAACCTCAGGCCAAATTTAAAACAAACGACTTACCTTTCTTTCCGTAAACTCACCCCCGTCACCCGGACCCGGTGTCAAACGTATCCCACCGCCCATTCATCAGAACATTAACTCAAACTAGCATTATTTTGACATCACCTCAAATAAACATCAAAGCCGTTTGAACAAAAGAATATAACTTTTCCCCGTTCCCGTCCGTCCGTCCATCCGTCCATCCGTGGCACACGTTCCTTCTTCCCGCTCCACCCCAAACCGGCATTAATTTTCTGAAAAATCAACTCCTCATTCGTTCGTGCGCCTTTCGCATAGTGCAGTTCCGCTCGAATTCAATCCTACTACGAGAGCCCGCGGTTTCGGCTATTGTCCGCCAGGTGTCCTGTCGGGTCGGTTTTTCGCACCCCTTTTTCGATATTTTCATAGTTTCGATTGCCACTCGATATGGCGAAATGCTCTCGAAGCTGGGGAAACTATCCGGAAAAACATAGTGCTCCAGCAGGAAAAGCTCGCTGGAAAATCCGATCTCAGCATGCTGCTGTTGATGTTGGAGAGAATCAAACGGAGAAAAGCTTTTCTTATTCCCATCATGCAGCAAACCATGCTTGTGGATGCGCGCTCTCTTCGTCTTGAACGTTGTTGTCGCGTTGGGGCCATTGGCGTAAAAAGGGAAGGGCGCGCCAGATACGACGATGACCCCCCAGAATAATCTTCATTTTGATGTAATGAAAGTAGTTCATTGTTACGGTCATCGGGAAAGAAAAGGAATGTTAGTTCGTCAACCGTTGTTACTAGATGTAGTGTTTCAATGCTAATTGCGAATTAGATATGTGAAAATCCCCTGAAAATAATATTGGCCAGCTAGATTGGCCAAACGCCCCTTAGTGCGCCGTTCCATTCTCACATACACTTCTACTCACCAACATTCTATCTCACTTCTTCCATTCGAACCCCATCATGAGCTTAGCAGTCAGTCAACCCATCTCTTTTTTCCTGTCTTCTATCATGGTATTCCCTTTCATTCATTGTGCGGCTATCCGTAGCAACCCGAGCAGGAATGAATAACTGACATATAACTGGAGCATACCAAAGTCAGGTATCATACCAAGACAAGGTATTGATCGGTTATCCAGGCATTGAAAATAACTTATTTTGGTATTTTTTGAGTATTGCCACAATACCTCGTCGAGTTATTGGTTTGGTGTTGAGGACTGCTTGAGGTATTATTCAATTATGGAAAAATCGCTATTTGTATGGAAAAATCACCGAGTATTATTTAGGTATTGCCATACCTGATGTCATTATTCACGTGTTATGCACAGAATACATACCAGTTATTATTTTAGGTATTTTACCTCTTATGCAGGGCTACTTAATACCTCATTCAGGTTGTAGGTATTCGGTTTTTCATACCTGAGTTAGTTATTCTCCAGCTATTTTCTCCTGCTCTGGAAAACAAGCGCACGCATACATTGCCATCTAATCATCAAAATCATCAATGCCGGGCAGCCATTCTAGTACTGCCTAAAAGCACGCTCAATATTTTCCAATCAATTACTCAGAATCAAACCTTATTCACTACACTAGATTCCGTGGAATCCACAGCATCCCCACAGCTGTTTCGGAAAGAAGCATTTATTAGTAGGGTAGGGTAAGGTGTGGGTCTTGGAGCCACCTTTGGTAGGTGATGTGATCCACGAGTTATATAAAAATACACGTCGCGGTCCTCGTCACGGTTATTTATTTTGTTATTATTTGATCGCTGGACAACACGATAAAAATTATTTGTAGAAATTCAATGAGAAAATTACTGAAAAATACTAGTTAGGGATCCTGGAGGATTCCAGTCAGGAATCCTAGAGAATTCCAGTCAGGAATCCTGGAGGATTCCATTCAGCAATCCTGGAGGATTCCCGTCAGGAATCCTGGAGGATTCCCGTCAGGAATCCTGGAGGATTCCCGTCAGGAATCCTGGAGGATTCCCGTCAGGAATCCTGGAGGATTCCCGTCAGGAATCCTGGAGGATTCCCGTCAGGAATCCTGGAGGATTCCCGTCAGGAATCCTGGAGGATTCCCGTCAGGAATCCTGGAGGATTCCAGTCAGGAATCCTGGAGGATTCCAGTCAGGAATCCTGGAGGATTCCAGTCAGGAATCCTGGAGGATTCCCGTCAGGAATCCAGGAGGATTCCAGTTAGGAATCCAGGAGGATTCAAGTCAGGAATCCTGGAAGATTCAAGTCAGGAATTCTGGAGGATTCCAGTCAGGAATCCTGGAGGATTCCAGTCAGGAATCCTGGAGGATTCCAGTCAGGAATCCTGGAGGATTCCAGTCAGGAATCCTGGAGGATTCCAGTCAGGAATCCTGGAGGATTCATGTCAGGAATCCTGGAGGATTCCAGTCAGGAATCCTGGAGGATTCCAGTCAGGAATCCTGGAGGATTCCAGTCAGGAATCCTGGAGGATTCCAGTCAGGAATCCTGGAGGATTCCAGTCAGGAATCCTGGAGGATTCCAATCAGGAATCCTGGAGGATTCCAGTCAGGAATCCTGGAGGATTCCAGTCAGGAATCCTGGAGGATTCCAGTCAGGAATCCTGGAGGATTCCAGTCAGGAATCCTGGAGGATTCCAGTCAGGAATCCTGGAGGATTCTAGTCAGTAATCCTGGAGGATTCCAGTCAGGAATCCTGGAGGATTCCAGTCAGGAATCCTGGAGGATTCCAGTTGGCTTACAAATTCCTTCGTAAATGCTTTCATCGATATTTTCCGGATTTATGGAAGATCCTCAAAAAATTTGTGCAAGGATTTCTTGGGAGAAATCTTTTATGAAATCCTTTCAAAATTGTTTCATGGAGTGATTAGCAATTTGGACTTAAAATCAAACAAGATTTATCTTCTTCGGTGATTTGTTCAGAAATGCTTCTAACGATTCTTAGACAAATTTCTCCACGGCTTCCTTTGGATATTTCCTGGAAAAATTCTCCGTAAATTGTACCAAGAATTTTTCTTATGGTTTCTTCACCAGGGATCTCGGATTTGGATTTTGAAATTTTTCTAGGGAATTGTTTTTCCATGGATTCCTCCAAAAATTCTTTCAAAGATACTTTTTTTTCCAGTGACTCCAAAGAGATTCACTTCCAAAAAGGTTGTGAAGGTAATCTCAAATCCATTTTTGAAGAGAATTCCAAAGAACCGTTGGAAGGACTTTCAAATAGTGTCTGAAGGGAATTTTAAAGAATATCTGAAGAGAATTCTGAAGAATTCCTGTTGAAAATTCCAAGTAATTGCTGAAGGGACTTCCAAAGGGTACCTGCATTTTTAAAGGGAATTCTGAAAGGAATTCCAAAGATTTTAAAAGAGAAATCTGGAGAATTCCAGTTGGGAATGTCAAAGAATTGTAGAAAGGAATTCTAAAGATACGCTTACGGGAATTCCAAAGAATTTTTGATGGAAATTTTAAAGAATTCCTGAAATGAATTCCGATGAATTTCTGAAGGAAATTTCAAATGATTTCTGAAAAACATTTCAAAGAATTCCTGAAGGGAATTTCAAATAATTTCTAAAGATTATTCAAAAAAAATCTTTAAGGTTATTTCAAAGAGTTCTTGAATGCAATTCCGATGTTTTTTTAAGGAAATTCCAAAGAATTTCCAAAGGTAATTCAAAGGAAATGTTGAAGGATATTTCGAAGAATTGTCTAAGGGAATTTCAAAAGATTTCTGTAAGGAATTCTAAAGAATACTCGAATTGAATCCCAAATTATTATTCGAAGAAAATTCGAAAGAATGTCAAAGAATTGCTGAAGCGAATTCCAAAAACAAAAAATCCAAAAAATTTCAAAGAATTGGCTTCTTTAGCGTTGTTGAGATAATTCCATATTCTGAATCTCCATGCCAAACTGAGCCGAAATCCAAATTTTCATGAATTTTAGAGCCCGGGAACCTGTTTTAAAATCAATTTGAAGTTTGTATGGGAGCGATTTGTCGAATCACCCCTCGTCGCATTTTGTACTGGGTGGAGCTGTCAAACAGTTACCCAGCTGTCAAAAGGTGATTTTGAAAAATCTCTTTGAAATTAATTTTAGGTACCAAAATAACGTTCTTAAAATCTGCAAAAAATCATAGTGGCTCAGAAAAAGGTGCTCTTTCGTTTAAAATCAAAAAATCGATACATTTTTCTTAATTTAAAAACCCAATTTCTTAGGGAAATTCCGAAAAAGTCCTGAAGGTAATTCCAAAGAATTCCTGGAAAGCTGTTCTGGAAGAGATTTCCAAAGAGTCTCCAAAATCTGTCGTAAAAAGAGAGAAAAATTTGTTTAGAGTATTTTGATCTTCTGTAGAAACATTAAGGAACTCGTAGAAAAATTTCTGAAAAGTGCTTTAAAAAAAATACTTAGGAAACTTTCGACGATATATGTTAGAAGATTTTTAAATGACTTCTCGTAAAAAAATCTAAAATAATGTGTAGATAAATGATATTTAATTTATTAGGGAAATAAAACCCTCAATTCAATTAGGAGTTCTTTGAAAAAATCCTAGAAAATGCCACGGTTAGTATAAGATGGAAACGTTGGAGAGCCTTAAGGAGGTAAAAAATATGTTATCTTCAAGAAAGCATTTAAATTCCTGGATTGTAAAAAAATCGATGTAATCCTAAAAAGGAAGAAAAATCAAGGAGGATTTCTTGATAATGTTCTAGAAATTGTTGAAGATATCCTCATCGGTGAAACTTATGTGGGCAATCCTTGGGAAAAGTCCTGGTAAGATTTTTTAATGTAAAAATTCCGGGAAGAATAATTATATAAGAAATTCTAAGGGAAAATAGCTTTCATACAAATTCTATAAAAAATTCTTGGAATATCTCAAGCTAGTAGGAATTTGCCAATAAATCTCGAAGAAATCTTCAAAAATTCTGGAAAGTATTCCGAAAAATTTATTGATAAACTTTTTGATAAATTTAGTGAAAATTTTGGAGAAACCTTAATAAATGTCATAAGAAAAAATATTGATAAAAATGAATTATTATTTTAATAAATTAATGGGAAAACATTTGCCAAAATTTTATAAAAAAAAATTGACAGAGGGATCTCTAACGAACAATTAAAAAAAACTCTGTGGTTATACTTAAAATATTCTAAAGGAAGCTAACGATAAAATCCAAGGCACATATCAGGATACACCACTGGCAAATATTAAAAAAAAATACGAATTTTTTGGGAAAAACAAAAAAATGCTTCCAGAAAATCTTGAGAAACTTTTGGGAAAATATCCGGAGGAACACTAAGAAAAGCCGCATAACTCTTGAAGGAATCTTAGGAAAAATGTTTTGAAAAAAAACTTCAGTAATACTTGAAGTAATTTGTTAATAGAATCCATGGTTTTTTTTAGAAAGATTATAAATTTGAAAAGTCCAGTCGATTTTTTGCGGAAAGTCCAGTCGAATTTTCTAAACAAATGTTCGCCCAAGCTCTTGAAGGAGTTTGTCACTCAAAATAAAATGCGGAGAATTTCGGTGAAAACGAAGAAAATTGCAGTTCACTCATAATTAACTCTCGAAAAACTCGATGTTCAACAAACTTTTGAGGAGTTGAATTGGCAAGGAAACTGTTAGCATGCAACTTATTTTACAAAAGTTAATGAAAATGGGAAGGTGTTTGCTCTTCAAGATTCAAATTACACATAGAAACCTTCGAGTTTGAGCGGTGAGTTGGTGTGATTTGATTAAATCGCTTTAAGTTTTTTTTAGGATTTAGTTCTCTTGGAATCACATATCTATCGCTTGCATTGATTTTGTTCACTGTTGTAATTCCAGCGAATCATTCAACGCTGCTTCTGCAATACCACCACTGGCAGCCTCTTATGTAGTCTAAGCCTATTTTATTGCAAACCATTTATCAGGTTATCAAAACGTCACGGTTCGATGTGTCCCATGCATGGGTTTGATTAATTCTATATCGGTCCCTTTTCGACGAGACACCCGGAAACGAATCCGGCACACTGCTGATAGTTTTAAATGTGATTTCAGCCTTTGTTCATGCTAACTGTTCATCAGGTTAGCTAAAAAGTCACGATTCGATGTATCGCATGAATGGGTATGGTTAACTTTTACATTTGACCACTTCTGGTGGGACACCCGGAATAAGTAGCACTACCGGTAGTAACGTATGCGGACTGTGTAAAATTTAATTAGGTAAAACGAAATATTTTGCATGAGTCGTTAATTTAGATGTAAATTGACCAATTAACCTTTTGATTGCTTAAAAAAAAATATTTTCAAGCTTAACCCTCTAATACCCAACCCCGCCTTTAGACGGGGTATAGTTTGAGCATTTTTGTAATTTTTGTTTCTTGGAAAATCAAAACTTTTATATTTTTGGCTGATATTTAGGACTGTTTTGTATATCTCAAAATGGTTTTTGGAATATTTTAAAGCGTATTTACATTTTTTTAAAATCATTGAAAAATTGATGTTTTAGTCAACTTTTGGGAGTCATTGTTTATTTTGTGTTGAATCGCTACAATTAACATATTTTAAATTTTTCCCAAATCATGCTACCCTAGTTTAATAGTTTAACTGAATCGAATACACTCTAAAATTATTTTCCTTAAAATTACACGAAAAATAAAATTTTCTATGAGAAAAATTTAAAATAAAAATATTTCAACAATAATCATAAAATCTCAAAATGTTTTCATCTCAAAAAATCCGTACCCCAAATAGGCTTCCAGGAAAAATATAAAAGTGTGGGGATGTTCAAAAATAAAAATTAGAAAAATCAAAAACTGAAATTCACGAAATCGAGAATTAAAAAGAATCATCTTCCAAAACATGTTTAAATCGATTTTAGATGACGAAAAATGATATTTAGATCAAAATCAAAAATTTGGGTATTAGAGGGTTAATGGCTTGCAGTCAAAAAAGCCCAAAATCGCATAATTTGCCCTATAAATTGAGGTATAGCTCAAAATTGTGAAGTGTTGGAGCAAATCTGAGCCCGGATTCGGATTCAGCGGCCCAAAATCCTTCGGAGACACATAAGTTTGCTCTTGAGACAAAAAAATGTTGCGCTGTGTTACTGACAAAAAAGCGATTTGATGAACCGCAAACATGGATATGGTTCCTATTTACATTTGACCATTTCCGGTGGGACACCCGGAACTGGTTGTGGACCACTATCGGTAGTCTCTAACGTAATATGAGGCTATTTTCTTGAAACCCGTTCATCAGATTATCGAAAACGCCGCGATTTGATGTGTCGCATGCACGGGTTTGGTTCACTTGTGTAAAGTAACAACTAAAAGGTTATCGTTTACAATAAAACAAATTACAAAAAATAAAATAAAAATCACTTTTATATTTGACCACTGCCAGTGGGACACCCGGAACCGGTTCCAAAACAGTATCACATTTTCGTTTTTTTAACAAATAGGCTTTCGGTGGGCTCGGCCCAGAGACCCATACCCTAGTTGCGCTTATGATCGGCGCTCTTCTTTAGATCGGACACAGAGTGGCAAATTGTCTGTTCGCTTCTTTGTATGGGGTATGGTACGGTACACTCATTACTCCTTCTCTACAAAGCGATCCGATGCGATGATGTCGGTGGCTTTTCCGATGTGAGAATAATGCTACTGTTTCGGTGTGTCATCTCGCCTTCACCTGGCGGCGGCAACGGCCGCATTCCATCCAACTCCGACACAAACCGGCGGCGGTTGGTGGTGACGTCATTGCGCAATGCGACATACAGCATGCGTTTTTTGCAGCTAGCTGAACTGAGGTCGTCGTCGCCGTCATCATCATCATCATTACCGTCATCATTGCCGGGGATCATATGTTTGGCAGTGGAAGTGTTATTCTCGCCTTCGGTTCGTTCGTTGGATCCGGTGGGGCTTGACTCTTGGAAATTGACAAGGATTGTTTCCTCCCTCCTGGGAGGGAGGAGGGGTGTCCAACAATTGGTAGCACCCCGGCTCCCCAGCGCAGCATGCCAGCATGCCAGTTGGTGTGAGATTAAAAGAACACAGCACATAATTATGGCCATAGGATGCTATCAACTCGGTTGGACTTGGACGATGGTGATGGAGTTGGTGATGGCGGCCGGTCATTAACGATGAGGAAGAGCGGATGGGGGCCCTATCGGAAATTACAATCAGAAGATCGAGGGAGTATAGTAGACTGACAAAGGAAAAATGGGTCTGATGTAGGTTGATGGGTTTTCGTGCTTGCTTTTGTAGTAGGGAAGATACGAATAGATGTACTAAATTGTTTGAATTTCGATTCAATGTGTCGATAGAAGGAGGGCCCATATAGCCGAGGCGGTAAACGCACGGGTATTCAGCATGACCATGCTGAGGGTGACGGGTTCGATTCCCGGTCGGTCCAGGATCTTTTCGTAAAGGAAATTTCCTTGACCTCCTTGGGCATAGAGTATCTTCGTGCCTGCCACACGATATACACATGCAAAATGGTCATTGGCAGAGGAAGCTCTCAGTTAAAAACTGTGGAAGTGCTCAATGAACACTAAGCTGAGAAGCAGGCTTTGTCCCAGTGAGGACGTTACGCCAAGAAGAGGAGAGAGAGAGAGAGAGGAGGTGTCGATAGAACCAGATGGAATGATCAAAATTAATCTGAAGATGCTTGACTGGACAAAAGGTACCTAATTTGAAAACCTGTATTTAAATTTCACTTTTTAGAAATTTGGGTGGAATTGAAAACCACATTTGAACACATAAAAGTCCCTGTTGTTACTTAGCTTCAGTAAAGAATAGTTCAATTAATAAATTTAAAATATCATGGATAAGATTAACCATTAACCACACTAATAGATCACTAGATCACTACTAGAATGTTGCTTCCGAGATTTGTTTGGTGTTCTTTCGGGATTTCCGAGAGTTCCTTATGAGAGTTCGACCAGAATTCCTCAATATGTATCCAAATTTATATCAGGAATTTGTCTTAGTGGTCTTCCGAGAAAAGTTTCCAACAGTTTCTCTCGTTTTTTTTTTTTAATTTTTGTAGAAGTTCTTCCAGGGATTTCATCCAAAGAGTTTTCTGATAGTTATTTTCTTTTCTCGCTAGTAGTTTTTCCCGGGATTTTTCTTAGAGGGTTTTGGAGTTTCTGTTGAATTTCCTTTTTGTTTCCTCCCAAGATTACTCTCAGGGATTTGTTTTTTTAAACATTCCAGTTTTGTTTCGGATTTCTTCCGAAGTTCTTCTCCAAATTTCTCCAACAGGTCTTTGATGAGTTTCTTGCAAGATTTCACATGAATTCCTTCCGATATTTCTTAAAATTACCTTCGTATGTTATCTCAGGAGACATTCCGAAAACAAAACTCATGAAGAACCCTTGCAACAGCTACGGGAGCAGCTATTAAAGAATTCCAAAAAGCACCCAGAATCACGGGACAATTTCCGGTAAGGTTTCCGGGAAGAGCTCTGAAAATAATCACGAGAAAATCTGCAAAAAACTAATCTCTGGAGGATTACTGCAAAAAAAATGTTGTAAACATATCGGAGGAAAACCAGCGAAAAGCTCTAGAAAAATCACAGGAAGAACTCCATGATAAATATTAGTAATAGCTATTACAGAAGTCCCAAAAAAATCTATAAAAATCTAAGATAAATTAAAAAAAAACTCCCACACCGCCAAGAAGAGACATCCCAACCAACAATGGAAGAAATCTTCTGAGTGAAGTCCCAAGAGAAACTCCAAAAGGGATCTTGAGTGAAACTTCAAATTAAATCCCGCGGAATTCCTTTAGGAATTATTCAGACAGAAACTCCTATGGAAAGCTTAGGGAGAAAGCACAGGGAAATTTATTGAAAAAAAAAAAGAAATTTCGGAAAACAATCCTGGAAGCAAATCCTGCAGAAAATTCGGAAAACATTTGGAGGAGCTCTAGTAGAATTCTCAGAAATAACTCCTGTTGGAAATCTTGGAGAAATCCTAGGAAGATTTCCTGGGGAAGTCCCAAGTGGAACACGAAAGGAATCGCGGAAAATCTTCAAAGGGAATTCCAAGCGAAACTTTTTAAAATCCTGCGACAGTATACATTTTAAAAGATACTCTTGTAGGGATACCTGGAAAAATCCTGGAAGAGATCCCACAAAAATTTGGGCAAAATTCAACAGGAAACCGGGGAAAATTCCACGAGGGACCGCCGGAGCAATACTGGGAGCAACTATGGAGAAATTGTGTAGGATCCCCGTGAAAACTCTCGGTTGGAATTCAGTTATCTTAAAAGATTCTCAAGGAAAAATCCCGAAAAATAAATGTTTGAATCGTGGAAAAAAGCAGGTAGGAATCCGGACGAAATTCAAAAAGGAATACAAAGAAGGGAGAAGTCCTGGATGACATTCCAAAAGGTTATTCTAAAGAAGTTCCAGAAAGAAACCCTGACGGAATTTCTGAAAAATATTCTGGAATATCTGGATTCATCTGCGTTCACATGGAATTTGCAGCATCTTATCAGAATCACCGACTAGCTTGAAATGTCTGCTCAATCTAGGAGCTTTTTTGTTCTTGTTATTGTTCTCTTGTTCCTCTAGCAGCGTAACTGTTATCCAGATTCCTCCAGGATTTTCGAACTTTACTTCTGCATATGTTGGTAAAGATCGCTACTTCTTATTCAAGCGAGCCAAATGTTTTTTTTATCAGTGCAGAATTTTCCTCACTTTTCAACAAAAGTCTCTGAAAATACGATTGATGAAAGGAACTAAAAACTCCCTTCTTTTTCAACAAGCATTTGATCATCCAGACTACTTTGAGGCTAGGACTTAGCTGGGAAATTTGTACCACAGTAATACATGAGGTGGCCAAAATATTTGGGAACTCTTTTTTCTCCCACAAAAGAGTTCAACAAGCCGTAACTTTTCCATAGAATGCATCAAAATTATAGAAAAAAATAAGTAAAATTTACAACACCACTCAAAAATTACTAAATGTGTTGTCCTTTAATCCAAATATACTCTGGACAATTTCCGACTTTTCCAACCGATTTTCCTCTACAGTGGAAAACTTTGTGGAAACACATATTATTTTGCATTTTTTTTTTTTAATTACTGAGAAAATTTGCTTACGATTTCACAAAAAAAATCATTGTGTTTACAATGCTTCGTTCTTAAGTTATGATTTTTCAAAGGAAACGGCTCATATAGCACATCTGGGCAATTTCCACAAAATCGGTCATAACTCAGGAACGGAGAAAAACCACATCTTGAAAATTTCACAGAATATAGCTTATAAAATTTCCTTTCAAAATAATTTTTTTGGGAGTTTTTCTGGACTTTGAAAATAGTTTTTTTCTGACTTTTGCAACCGATTCTCCTCAACAGTGGAAAATTTTGTGGAAAACAATTTCACACAAAATGTGTCTAAGATGCTACGTTCTTGAGTTATGATTTTTCAAAGTAGGTGCTGCCTGTGGAAAATGTTTGTTTTCCACTGGAGTTTTCCGGAAAATTAGGCTACCCTGATTTTTTTTTAAATTTAGTTGATTGATTGATTGATTTGTCTTTATTAAAGAGACTTTCAGCCCTTGGGGCTTAAGTTTAGTTTTTGTTCATATATATTAACCCTACCTATGAAAAAAATTTCATCAAATTCTGAGAACCTTCGTACCAATTTGTACGATAATAAAAACAACCCCCCTCGGTCACAAGTATGGACATACAATTTCTAACTCCTGGATAGTTTGATGCACCTAAAATATCATGGAAATGTATTGGAGTGACCTTGGGAGTTTCAAGATGTTTGAAGATTTCGCCATGCTATTGCTCATCGTGAAAACAGCTCCGTTTACGAAAAACAAAACTCCAGGATAGTTACTCATATATAAAATAAACATTTGGCAGTACCTACTGATAAATCAATTATTTTATATATATCTGACTTCTTCGACTTCAGAACGTTCTAGATTAAATATGTTTATATGTATTTATTTTTTGACGGAACAGTAAGTTTGCCACAACTTTGACGAAGACACCACATATTCACTTTTATTTTGTGTGTGATTTTATCACATTTTTTGCATTGATTTGCTTTGATATTCATAGAAGTATTAGGGAAAAGTAATTTGATCCCATTTGACCTTAAAATACAGTTGAGTGTATACAAATAGTTATTCTTTTTCGAAGGTAATACCTCAAGGTCACCGTTAACGTCACATAAAATAGCACAGCCGTCCAACGAGCATAACAAAAGGTCAGCCCGCATCTGTTTTGCTCTTATCCATACCTCAGCAATATGTGTACAACACATATTTCACGATCGGCCGGCGTCTGACATATTGAAATGTCTGCTCCTGAACTTTCCGTCGCCTGAAGTCACATTCCCCATTCGACACTCGCCGATATTTCCAATCGCAGCAACCGATGCGCGTTGCCATTCGACACCAGCTGTCATAATATTTTCCTTCGGGCCACAGTCGAAAGAAAGAAAATCCCTCCACTCACTGATGTGTAGCTGAGCTGTAGCAGGAAGCAATGCTAACTTGATCGTGTAAGACCGGCAAACCATTCGACAATAGTAAAAAAAATCGAACTCGCATCCTAGCGGAACGAATTGTATGTATGAAGCGTCCCCTCTTCTCCCATAGTATCCAATGTCCAAGTCGCAAGAAAGCGATAAAAACAAAAACCACTCGAAAGTTTATTTTTACTTTTTTGCACACAGTAGACGATCAACGAGCGATTTAGTTGTAGAGTCTATGTCGAAGAGCTCTCCAACAACGATCTCTCCTCGGGCTGTCGCTCGCTGCAGACAGACGCTGCTGCGGCAATAATACGTCACTAAACAGCGCTCTAATGGGCAACCGAATGGTGAGAGAGAGGTTCTCTGGTTTTGTCACCTCGTTCCAACTCGCCCGCCACTCTCTTCCGACGAGAGCATCTACACGTCTTGATAGCCAAGCAAACTGCGCAAAGATCAGCCGACCGATTGGCTGTTAGGTTTAAATTTATACACATAAGTCAAAAGTGGACACTATGGGACGGTTCCACACGAGACGTGGTCACAGTAAATATTCTAGGGTTTACTGGTCCAAGTAGTCTACTTCCATCTACCGAACTTGAATCTCAAATCAAGCTCAACTTAACCAAACACCGTATCTAACAAAATCCACGAACGGAGAAAATCCAAGGGGAAGTTTGCTGTTCCCATAGCAACTCATGCATTGAGCATTTCAGAAACGTTAAAAATCCGGGTATTTTTTTCACAAATTATCCCCAATGGCGAGTGTTACAAGTAGTCCTTAATGAAATTCAGCGCCTTATGTGATAATCTTTTTTTCTTTGTTTACATATGTTACATACTATGTTTGGTAAAGTTAGGCTTGAAATAGAAGGAAGTCACTTTAACAACTTTTGGCCACCTCAGGCCCCTTAGTGCGATTGACTCGATCATCCGCCGGCGGCGATGGTGGCGTTCGTTTGCCGGTCGCGCGCGCTAAGTCTTTACACGGGTTTACATACGACAGCTAAAAACGGTTTTACGACCAATGTTTTAATGTCTTTGCATGAGTTGGATTTGGCTTGCTTTCTATTGTGTGCGCTATTATTAGGGTGTTTTGATCTTGTATCATAACAACGGTTGCTTTGATGGTGCTGATTTTTCTTGCAGACATGACCCCCGGTACGGTTTGCTTTGATCTGTCTCACAGCCAACAATTTCGAAGACCAGTGTAATCAATCCCGTGGCACCCTTCTGACAGCCGTTGCTGCAGTGCAGTGGATCGTCCGGCGCGCCAGAGAGTGGGAGAAGCTGGCCGACTAGACTCGCCGCTTAATTAATGGCGACGGGCAAAAAATTGACTACAACACCATCTCAAACACCATCAGTCTAGTAAGCGAGTCGTCGGGAAAAGTAAAACAAGCGCAGAAGGAATTAGAGAAAATCACAGCAGGCGGTGGAGTGGCGTGTCGCGAAGCGACTTGATCTCATAGCCGATTTATATTTTCCTAAGCTGAGGGAAGATTTGAGAGTGGAGACACCCCGAGAACCCGAGAACCGGACGGACGGAATCGGCCGACCGAAGAACACAAGGGGTGTTATTTTTCAAACCATCCGCGAAATGTCCGCGTCCACACAAACAACAACAGCGGCAGAAGAAAGCAGCGCAAATAGCGCGCAGACCACGGAAAGCTCGACGACGGACGACGCGGACAGAAAAACAAGAAGAAGAAATTCAAATATAGTGAAGGATGTACTTCCCACCGCTTTCTTAATCCGTATTTTTAGACCCACTCGACCGCATTTGTTATTATTTATAATGTCGGACTAATTATCTTGAAATTTAAGATAAATGTGCCCCTTCTCGGATGGCAACATTTTTTCGTTGAAATTTGAAGCCAACTTCTTCAACGCGTGTACGCAAAGCAACGCTCTGTGCTTGAGGCAGCAACCCGTTGCTTGTACGTTGTCATGGAGACGCATGGTAGCTGGATTGCTACACGATGGCTACTGCAGGCAGAGGGCAAGCATGAGAATCGCAAAATATTGGAGACCGTTATCAGCATATTGACTGTAATGTAGTATCAAATCAACATGATTAACGGAAAATTGGAGAAGATTCAGGGAGCGTGGCCCTGATCCCACGGGTCAGAGTCCTTTCCACAATCATATTTTCCATGTAAAACTTCTAAAATTGTGGAGCCATTCAAGGACCGATATCTTTATTTTTACACACAGTCTTGGTCCGGAGAATTCAGCAAGTATTTCTCCAAAGATTCCTCCAGGTATCCCTTTAGAATGCATTACAGCTTATGTGTTTCTTCAGGAGTTTCCTAATAATTTTCTCAAAACATTCTTTTAGAAGCAAATTCACTGATCTCTTGAGGAGTTCTGTGTGGTATGTGTTATCTAATAAGCATTTTTCTCAGCCTGTTCAGAGTCTTACCCTTCGACGAGTAAACAGACAGTTGATAAGGCATGCCAAATTACCCACTCGCCATTCGGGGTACCATTTACCCTAACGATTGACAGTTGTCAACGAAAGCATAGCTGGCCATGCCTTTTGCTGTTTCTTCGACGAGCCTCCAACAGCCTAGGATCCTCCAGCCAGGTCGAACACGCTGTGGTGTCTAAGTTAATCGAGAGATTTCCTATCAAGAGTCATCAACTGAAAACCCACAACTCACTCCGAGTATTCTTTCAGGAATTCCTCCTGGGATATGCTGAGGTATTCCTTTCAGAATAACTTCAGAAGTTCGTGCAGATGTTCCTTCTTGTACTGATCCATGAACTTATTAGGGAGTCCAGTCCATCCAGGGAAGCTGTAAGAATTTCCACCAGTATTTTTTCTTTGAGATTTACCTTAAAATTCCACTAAAAAATGCAAGTTAAGGTGTTAGAAGTTCCTGGAGGTATTCCTAGAAGGATTGTTTCATATTTTTTAGAATTTATCAAGATCTTTCTTCTGGGAATCTTTCATAAATTCTCTAGCTTATTTTTATGGAATTTCTCCAGATATTTCTCTGAAATTCTTTCAGAAACTACTCCAGAATGTAATCCTTGGCATTTTATATGATTTTTTCATGAAATTTCTATAGGAACACCTGCTATAAGTTCTCCAATTCTTTCAAAATTTTGAATTTGATTCCAAAACTCCTTCAAACATTCAATTATATTCTAAAATTCAATAACCTAAAATACTAAAGAAGTCTCTGGAGATATTTCTTATTAAACTTTCAGTTGAATTCCTGTAGAAAACTCTGGAGGTATTCTCCGAAGAAACCAAAGAAGTATATCTGAAAGAATCCCAGGAAAATTGCTGGAAAAAATATCTGAAAAAAAACTTTGTAAAACTCTTTGTGGAAGAATTCATTGGGATTTTTTTTATTTTTGCACGCTTTTCTAAAAAAATCCCTGTACCTGAAGAAAAACCCAGATAAGCTTTTGCTTAGGAACGTAGAAAAGTCTCTTCAAATTTTTCGAAATATTACTGGAGAAATTTCATAATGAATGCCTGAATCCGTGGGATTAATTGAGATATCTATGGAGGAAATCCCTGAGAAGATTTTGGGGAAATGAGGCTCTATATGATTCCCTGCAGATATTTCTGGGAAACCTCCTGTTGGAATCACTGAAAAGACAAACCCGCGAAAATCGCAACCAAATTGGACGGACCCGCGAAATCCGCCGATTGGCATATAAAATCGCTAAATCCGTGACTGAAAGTCCCATGAAATCCCCTGACATTTCAACTCTACAACCCTTAGGAGTTATTTCCTGCTTATTCTAATGCAGATAGCTCGAAATCAGAACTTCTGGAAGGAGCAGCACCTACTGCTTTCTGAAAACCACTAGAACCTTTTGAAATTCCATTAACCCTTATGTGGGACCGGAAGCCTCCTGATACCCTCTGAAACCCCCTGAATCTTCAGAAAACCTCCCTTAAAGTGTTTTGAAACCCACTGTAACCACTTTGAACTTCAAGGAAAACTTTGAAACACCTTGAAACGCATCGGACCTTCAAAACAAAAACCACCTCTGAGAACCCCATGGGCTTCCTTTCAACTCAACTGAAACCTTCTGAAACCCTCTGAAGCTCGAAACCTCTCTAAGTTCACTGAAACCTTTTGACAGGTCTTGAGACCCCTATGAAATGCCCCCGAAACACCTGAAGGCCCTCCTTAATCCCTCATAAAACTCCTTGAAACCTCTTTGAACTCCCTGAATATATTTAAATCCCTGTAGTCTATCCTTAAGCTCTACTGAAGCCCTCTAGAACCACCTGAAATGACATGAACCGCATTGATATCTACTTAAGCCCCCTGTAAGCTCTAGAACTTGCCGAAACCTCCCGAAAAGCACTGGAACGCATTATAACAAATCCCCTAAGATCTCCAGTAACTTCTTTTAAACTTTACCAAAGTCCCCTGAAGCCCCTGAAATTCATTGAAACCTCTTTGCACCCCTAAAGATATCATGAAAACCGTCCCTCTGAAACCCTTCGAAAACTCCCCTTGATATGCCTTGAAACCACTCTGAAGTTCACATGGTAATCCTTGAAGCAATCCGCTAACTCGTCTTGAAACGCCTTTAAGGCGGCGAAACTCACGTTTCGGGTTTTTATTCACTGTTTGTTGTAAATTATTCATTCCTTGTAAACAAAACTGTATGGAAGTCAATACAACAGTAATACCCACTCCCAATCCCAACTATAAATTCAAATAAGAAGTTAAATTGTAACACACGTAACATAATACACATACGCATAAGGGAATGGGAGGAATGAAGGTGTGACGATTGTAAGTATTAAATCGGATTGCATGGTTCTTCTCCATTCGATATCTCAAGTAATCCCTACCGTCAGATGGTTATAATCCGGATAACTAGGGCCGCCTTACAGTCCCATAGTAAGTTTTAAGTTCAGTTGAGTGAACGATAGTGAAGAGTAGCAATAGTGGAAAAGAAAACCCTACTTTGGGTTAAAATTCAATTGAGCCGGGTAACCTGTTTAACCTACAGAAAACCCGTGGGGCATTTCTGCATCCTAAGACCTCCTCGAATTCTCCTAGGACCCGTGGAGTTCCGGCTAGGACCTAGTTCCTACTTTCAAACCATACCGTCGGCTCTGAATTATCTAAGAGCAAGCAGCCAGTGGAGATAGTGACACGTTACCCACGTGGAGTGTTCACGTGACTGGCAGTCCACGGGGAAGGACCAGCCTGCGATAGCCGACTCGACCCCGTAAATAAGAATTTGGGAACCCCTGGTGGCCAAGCCTGTTACGTCTCGTCACCAGCGAGCGTCTCAGGGTTATCCCGTTTAAGTAATATATGTCGAATAAAATGAAACTCACCTGAATAATCCCCGAAACCTTCTGAAGTTCCTTCCGAAAGTTCCCTGGAATTCCTCTGAAACATCTCTGAATTCTGCCTGGAAATCTCTTTTTAGCCCATTTTTCCCTCTGAGCCACCCTTAAAACTCACCTTGCTACTCCTTCCAAATCAAATAAAAATCCTGCACCCCCTGCCTCTCTTAAGGCATTCGCCAATCTCTCTTGAACTTTTCTTGCTACTTGCCCTCCCTGTTTGATTTCTCCCTTAATACCTTCTGAAACATCCCTAGAGCACCTCTTCTTCTGAAACTTTCTTAAAAAGGGCTAATCTTAAACCCTCCACTGATGACCCAACTTAAGGTCACTGAAAACCTCCTTGCATATTTTTAAACACACTTTTCCTCACGTCTCCCTAGAAACCTGCTCAAAATCTATTTTAATGATGCAGGGGTGTTCAGGGAGCTTCATAGCGGATGGATTTTAGAAGAGTTTCATGGCGTTGTAATGGGTTTTCGGGGACCTTCAGTGAGCTTCAGGAGTGTTCAAGAGAAGTTTACGGAGGTCTCGGAAGGTTTCAGGGGAGTTTCAAGGCATTTCAAAGGTGGTTCTATGGGGCTTCATAAAGGACTCCGGGGTTTTCAAGGAGCTCAAGGGGCTTTCAGGAGTACTTTCGAGGCCGGTTTTAGAGGGGTTTCAAGACGTTTCAAAGCGTTTGCGTGAGCTCCTCCTCTCTCTCTCTCTCCTCTTCTTGGCGTAACGTCCTCACTGGGACAAAGCCTGCTTCTCAGCTTAGTGTTCAATGAGCACTTCCACAGTTTTTAACTGAGAGCTTCCTCTGCCAATGACCATTTTGCATGTGTATATCGTGTGGCAGGCACGAAGATACTCTATGCCCAAGGAAGTCAAGGAAATTTCCTTTACGAAAAGATCCTGGACCGAGCGGGAATCGAACCCGTCACCCTCAGCATGGTCATGCTGAATACCCGTGCGTTTACCGCCTCGGCTATATGGGCCCTTGCGTGAGCTCCTGGGGAGTTCGAAAAGCTTTAGGTGATTAAACCCTTTGGAGCCGGATACTATCACCACTGCTGCCGCAACCTCGCCAGGGTTATATTGACCCTACCGGCTCCAAAGAATAAACATATGAGGTTTTCAGGAGAGCTTCAGGTGCTTATAAGAACAGTTGGAAGCTGGGCTTCAGAGGGGTTGCGAAGTGATTTCGGAAGGTTGGTGGAGTTTTAATGGTTCTATGAGGGTTCCTGGGGATTTCTGGGGCTTTTAGGAGAGCTTTATAAGATTTTTTTTCCTTCTAAACCATGGGGAAGGGGGAGGGAAAATCTGCTCAACAGACACCCGAACAGGAAGATCCGGGTAGTGTGAAGTTAAGGCCGTCGTCTACAACAAAAGTAAAATCCAGGGATCCTCTCTCCTCGACCCCCTAAACACATCCCCATATCCACCAAACTGTGCATCTCTCAGTACACCAAGAAAAGCATTGCTTCAGAGAAGGAGAGGTTTAAGGAGTTGCAATAACTGTTTTGATTTTGTGGGTTTCAGGGTGCATAAAGCAGGTTTCAGGGAAGTTTCAGGTGTATTGCAGAGGGGCCTCAAGGAGAAAACTTAAGATGTTTCAACTGTTGAAAGTGTTGAGGGCGTTTTAAGAAAATTTATGGAAATCCAGAGAGTTTTCAGTTGAATCCAATTTGTAATACAATGAGAAATCTTTAGTTATGCTTCACGTTTTGATGACCCACACTTAAGGGAGTTCGTGGTGACCTTTAACAGCTATTGAACTCACTACTTGACCGACCTTACCCAAGTAACGATTTCAATGCTTTCTGCTCTTAGACATTATTTATTGAGGTTTTATCATGGATACAGTAAAAACTTTTAGGTTTACTGAAGCAGTTTATGTTGTAAAGGAGCTGTAACAATACCTAGAAGTCCAGCGACTAAAACTTATCTGCTTGCCTTTTTGCTAAGCTGAAACGTTATTGCAAATGAATTGTTAAGTACGTATTAAAACTAGATACTAAAACTTCTTTCAAAGCCACATGCATGCCATATCTTATTGGTCTTAAAACCTGATAGACTGCATAAAGTCTTAATAAAGCAATCTTAAACCTTATCGGAATTACCATTGGAAGCGTTAAAGGCAGCTTAAGACTGTTACTGCAATGCGATCTTCTATTGATCTAATGATTTGATATACACACAATCGAAAAAGTAATCAATCAGGCATAATTATTCTTCATTTTATTTAAAAATATCATGATGGGAAAACCTCTGGTGGGCATAATTTCCCAGGCAGGGCGACTAAATTGAGCACCCTCTGCTAGAGTGCAGATTGTGACTGGAGTTTCCAAAGCAACTGATGGGTGGTGAGGATCACATCGTTTGCTCCAGCTCCGGTAATAAAGTAATAACCGGCGAATGAATTTTATACGCACACAGTTACAGCCAGTATCCTGTGATTATCAATATTTACTTACCGAATACTCAAAGCAGCTAAACTAGTCACAGGAAAACACGAAACACTACTAAACCCCTGACGAAAGTAGAAAACATTTGTATTGTTTACATTTTTGACGGCTATCGGCCAAGGGGCGGGTTCTTAAGAGCATATAGTTTGAACCAGCGTTTGCATAGAATCTAAAAGCATTTGGGTAGCGGAAATAATTATGAGTAAAGAATAAGAAGATGTAATCTAGTTTTTGCACCGTATTTGTAAAGAACAGCAACCCTAAAACATGTTCCTTTTACACTAGGTGATCTTAAACAATCTCAAGCATAGCCAGGAGGATTTAATGTGATGGCATCCATATTTTTCATCAAAATGATAAATTCTTGCTAGCAAGTTCTGGGCGCCATGTTAATGTTCAGATTGTCATTTGAATGGATATGTTTGCTAGCGAGATGAAAATTGTTATTTGTAATTTGCCGAAACCCTCAAAATGACGAGGCGCTTCGCTTTATTCAGAAACAATTTATTGCATAATATTGGTAAATTTGTCTGGCATGAATTTCTTTGTCGTAGCAACATAGTTTTACTCCGTGGAAATTTGAAAATGAATATAATTGACATGGATGACCGACATAGTTTTCGTTTTTTCATCATTTATAAATTTCAATTTACTGCAAGTTTACGTGGTGATTTTAGTTTCAGATTTGCTTACAGTTTTTGGTTTTAATCGTTCATCCAAGGCGTTTTTAGAACCATGAAACGGCTTGTTGATCTTCTTGCGATCTGCACAACATACCTTATCTATGCCGCATAGTATACTACAAGAATGTGGCGTAAATTCAAGTAGCGTTTGGGGCTGTCCATAAACCACGTGGTCATGAGGGGGGGGGGGGGGGGGGGGTTTGGCCAATGACCATTTTGTATGGACAAATAAAAAAATTTGTATGGACAAATGACCACGCGGGGGGGGGGGGGGGGTTGAAAAGTCCCAAAAAAATGACCACGTGGTTTATGGACAGCCCCTTTTAAGGAATGGCTTTGACAAACTCTTTCGGGTTTTATAGGGTTTTATCACGGGTTTATTAGAGCTGTTAGGATTACTAAGCTTTTAAACAAGTTTTATCGTTTTTATCTTTTGATAACAACAGATTGTAGACTGTAAGAAAACTGAAAATGTAATTCGGGTAGTTGCTTAGAGGCTATATGAACGTGGAGGGATTTAAAAAGCATCTTTAAAAAAAATTCTCTGTAGTTTTGCAAGAATGTGTAAAGAATTATTTAAAAAATATGGAACAACTCCAGTAGGAATCCTCGAAGGAATACCTGAAAGGACGGTTGAAAAAATCCTTGCATAAATTCCGATGAAAACCCCACAGGTGTAAAATGTCGTTGATGAATTAACAATGAATAAAATCCCAAGAGAGATTCCTTGGAGAAGTTCTTGAAGAAATACTTAAGGCGAAACTGGAAGCATTTCCTCATTTTTTTGGATTTGTTTTTTTTTATTAAATAACGAAGCAATATTTTCAAAATCGGTTTTCGTGCACATGTAGAGTATGGATCAGGGTATCTTCTGATTTTTTTACGCGGTAGAAAATGTTTTTCGTTTTTGCAGAAACCATTTTTTAGTGAAATTTTGTTCAAAAATAGTTTCTGCAAAAACGAAAAACATGTTCTGCCGCGTAAAAAAATCAGAAGATAACCTGATCCATACTCTACATGTGCACGAAAACCGATTTAAAAAATATTGCTTCGTTATTTAATAAAAAATCTAAAATCAAAATATGAGGAAATGCTTCCAGTTTCGCCTTAAACAGTCTGTGCCATGATTTTTTTGAAAAATCTGTATCACATTTTTCAAAAATCTGTATCCCATACAAAATTTGGGAGAAAAATCTGTATCCCATACAAACATAAAATAGCCTCTCTAGCTCAGAAATCTGTATATAAAACGAAATCTGTACGGATGCTCAAAAATCTGTATTATACAGATAAATCTGTATACATGGCATCCCTGGTGGAGAGATTCCTAGGGCAAACGTAGAAACTATTCCTAAAATAAATATATAATAAATCTTTGGAGAAATCTTTGAAGAAATCCTTGAATGAATTTTGAAGGACACCTTTGAAAAATAATAAAAAAAAAAACTTGGAGGTATTCATGAAACAGAAATTCAAGAAGTTCCCAATGAAATCTTTGGATAAATTTCCGTAGCAATTCTTGAACCTTTTTTTTGAAAGGATCCTAGAAGACATTCTTGAAGAAAGTCGTACAGGATTTACTGAACGAATTGATGAAATATTTCTGAAAGATTCATTTAAAAACATTTCTGGGCGATTTCTGAAGGAATCCATGAAGGAATTCCCGGAAAATACTAGGGGGAATCAACGAATAAACCTTTTGAGTAATATCTCAAGTATTTCTTAGTAAATCATTGGAAGAATTTCTAAAGGAACCAATATGCAAATTTCTGCAGGAGATATTGGATGTTTTTCCGAAGGAATCCTCGGAGTAATTTTTAAAAGAAGCCTTGAAGAAGTTTCTAAAGTGAAGCTCAAAGGAATTTCTGGGGTAATCCTGCTGAAGGGATTTTTAAAGAAGGGAGGAATAACTTCATGTGGATATTGTGGATTAACGAATCCCTGATGGAATTCCTGGAGGAATACATGGAAGTGTTGCTATTTTTGGAAGAATTTCTTAAGCAACAATTGAAGGAGTTCTTGGATGAATTCCTGAGGTAATTCTTGGAGGAATTCCTAAAAAAAACACGAAGCAATTACTTCTGCAGTTCGAAAGCAAACTTTGGAAGAACTCTTTGAAGAATACTTGGTAATATTTAAAAGGATCCTTGGAGGAGTTTCTGAAAGTTCCTTGAGGAGTTTTCCAGAAAGAATCATTGTAGACATTCCTAAAGAAATCTGTGGAATTTGTGGAGCGGACCTGGTGTGATGGTTAGAACACTTGACTATCACGCCGAGGACCTGGGATCGAATCCCACTCCCGACAAACTCGCACAATGTGAGTTCTTCCTTCGGAAAGGAAGTAAAGCGTGGGTCCCGAGATGAACTAGCTTAGGGCTAAAAATCTCGTTAATACAGATAAAAAAAAAATCTGTGGAATTTTATTATTGAATCCATGAGGAAATCCCTGACAGTATCCTTGAAGAAATTCACAATAGTATTGCATAAGTAACTCATGAAGGAATTCTTGGAGAAATTTCTGTAGGAAATTTTAGAGAAACACTTGGATGAATATTCTGAGGAAATTCTTAAGGAATCCTTCGAAGAATTCTTGTAAGATTATTTAGAGGAACTCCCCTAGGAATCGTGGGATGAATTCATGAGGGAATTCAATGCTGAATTCCTGTTAGAATCATTAGAGGAATTCCAGATGCAATCTTTGGAAGACTTTGTTTTGTATCCAAGGTATCCTTGGAACTCTTAAAGAAATCAAAATTTCAAGAAAACTAAATTTTTGGAAAAAAAAATCTGCACTAATCTTTGTAATAGTTTCCGTGGGATTCCTTGAAGAAATTCATGAAGCAATCCTTGAGGCAATTGTTGAAGCAATTCATGGATGAATACTTGATTGAATATTTGGTCGAAAATTTTAAAGGATCCATTGATACTTAAAATATTCTTTGAAAAAATACTCGAAGAGATTTTTGAAAATACTGTTGAAGGAATGGTCACAAATTTATAAGATGGAAATCATTAAAGTAGTTCTGAAGAGAAAATGCTTGTTTGAATGAACTCTAAAGGAGGAATTTATTGTTGTATTCCTTGAAGGAATCTTTTTCTTGTGTTGCATTGATCTCATGATTTATGAGTTGCAATGGGATTACGGAACAATTTCAGGTCAGGGCCGTATCAGGGGGTTTCAAGAACTCCCTTAAATCAAAGGGCATTCCAAAAGGCGTTTCAAAAGATATTGTGATGAGGTCTCTGAAAATCCTCTGAAACTTTCTGAATAGGCTTTGTAATGCCCCTATAACCACATGAACCCCATCCCCATGTAACCTACCTGAGACATTCCGAAACCTCCAAAAACGCCGCCGTAACGCCTCTGAAATCTGATAAAAGTTCTCTGAAACTTTCTGAAATGCCCCCAATATCCCCCTAAAACCCCATCGGGCCCCTTGTAACGCCCCTGAGACGCTCTGATATCCCCAAAAACTCCTTCTTAACGCCTCTGAATCCAGCCGAAAATGCTTTGAAACGTTCTAAAATGCTCCCAATATCCCCTAAAACCCCTCGGACTCCATGTAACGCACGTGAGACCCTCGGAAACCCCCCAAAAGCACTTCGTAACGCCTCTGAAGCTTGCCATAAATGCTCTGAAACTTCCTGAAATACTTCCAAAAACCCCTTTGACCCCATGTAACGCATCTGAGACCTTTTGAAACCCCCGAAAACGTCTACATAACGCCTCTGAATCCCACCGAAAACACTCTGAATCTTCCCAAAATCCCCCTAAAGCCCCATCGGACCTCATATGATGCACCGACTTTCCGAAACCCCCATTTATGCCTCTGTAAGCAGGGTAAAATACTCGTAGACTTCCTGAAATGCCTCCGGAACCCCCTAAGACCCACTCGGACCCCATGT